>NC_134825.1:71996166-72286322 GCF_004210375.1 Tachypleus tridentatus
CAATATCTGATATCTACTGTGTCTGTTCTTAAGAGACCTGGCATGGCCAGGTGGTTTAAGGCGTTCGACTTATCATCTAATGGTCGCAGGTTCGAATTCCCATCGCACCAAACATGTTCCCTTTCAGCTGTGGGGGCGTTATAACGTGACGATCAATCCAGTTATTCGTTGGTAAAATAGTCCAAGAGTTGGCGGTGGGTGGTGATGACTAGCTGCCTTCCTTTTAGTCTTACTCTACAAAATCAGGGACGGCTAGCGCAGATAGTACTTGTGTAGCTTTGTGCGAAATTAAAAAAACGAAACTGTTCTTAGGCCTGAATGACAATTTGTTAGTTGTGGATCATCCACATGCTGTACAAGTATGGCGTAAACTGATAGACTTGTTTTCACTGATATCTTTCATTTGTATAATCTTTACTCTGACTTAGTGTGGGATTAAAGCTAGACGATTTGAGCAGAATAACTCAATTTGTTTACTTACGTCCTTCTATGTAATTTCAGAGTGACTTTCATTTATACACCGGATTAGCCCAAATAAGTGAACCAGGTAACTTGTATTAATATATGTTTCGTAAGCTTTTATATTAAATAAAAACATTGAATAATTATTGCAACATATATTTTTATTTACGTACTACATATTCCATTGTATGATTATTGCTCTCTTAAACAGCGTCAAAACCGTAACTTTCTACTTGAAGACAATTAAGTCTTAATACTAAATAATTAATTATACTTTTTGTAGATTGGCAGAAAGCATTTTACAAACCATTTCAAAAGTAATTAATCCAGTCAACATAGAAGTTAAAACTGATTATTTGTGCATTACCGTTATGAGAGAAATACCCAATTAAAACGCTAATCGATCCAAGTGTTGCATATTATTAAACTCTGAATTTCTCTACTACTTGTAAGTTTATTAAAGTAATAACGAATACTATGTTATGAAAGCTAACAGATCTGGAACATTGTCGTCATAAATACTAGCCTAAAGTAAACAATGTTATCTTCCCGATTTGAAATATGAAGAAAAGGATTACACAGACGTAAGTAAGTGTCCTTTGAGCATAATTTGTAGTCAATTTGAGGTTCACGGGAAATAATGATTACCCTATATGAGGTATTTATACGTAATGAACACTACAGGTGAAGTCCTCGGGGCTCAATGGACCGTCCTCCTCAGGGTACATTAGACTAAGTCTGCGTCCTTGTGGAACAATAGACACTGTGGGAATCCTCGAGGCAAATTTGGTGTCCCGTAAGTATCCTCGAAGGTAACAGATACTATGAGTATCTTTAAGCATTACGTTTGCATAATTATGGGATAATGGACACACTACACGAGCTTACCTGAGCATGATTGGTCAATATTCTGCTTAAAACAGTAACAAACATGCATGTGTATTGGAATAAAGAACGACAAGTCTGTCACTGCCATTCCACACACTTAAATTGCCAGCAGCTATAATTACACATCAAGCCGACCCGCTAGTGAAGACGTCTGAAACCTCATTAAGGCGGCCGCCAGGCCGGTGAGGACAACTCCGTCTGCGGCTTTCACCAGAAGCAGGACGAAACAATTCGTTAAGAACAGCTGTGGAAAATTATAACAGCACATTTTTTCCAGGTGGTACATATAGCATACCGTTACGGCGGCAACCAGGCCGATGAGGACAGCTCCGTCTGCAGCTTTCACCAGAAGCAGGACGAAACAATTCGTTAAGAACAGCTGTGGAAAATTATAACAGCACATTTTTTCCAGGTGGTACATATAGCATACCGTTACGGCGGCAACCAGGCCGATGAGGACAGCTCCGTCTGCGGTTTTCACCAGAAGCAGGACGAAACAGTTCACTTAAAAAGGCTATGAAAACTCGAACAGATAACACGTTTTTCTGGTGGAAGACATAGGCCCACGTATCGGACTGCGTTAACCATAAGCCATGAGGATCCTTCTTTCATACAAGAAAAAGGAATAAATAACTGGTGGTTTTTAGTTTCATGGTGTTGTTAATGTATCTACTTTCGTCATAGAGAAAATAATTTCTAAATTAAAAAACAACAAAATACTGAAAAAAATGTTGATCGGCTAAAATACAAACCAAAACAAAACTTCAAACACCTCAAAGTTTGAGGTTCAAAATAAGGTGTGTAACTTCAAGTACAAATTAATAACACACACTTTATCATCATGTGTATAGAGCATATCACTTGATAATCTTATTTTGGATAAATTATTTAATCTAGGTGTGAAAATAATAGTTATTAAACCTAAATATTAATTATGCCTTTTCTTTTTACTGTTTCCAGCTGTGATACATGTTTTGTAATTTTTAATTACCCAAATGACAGAATTTATCAACTTAATATTGGAACACGCCTTACGAGTTTGCTAACCCTCACTAAACATAATTAGGTTTCGCTGCATTAAGAAAAAAGCCTTCAAATGTATCAACCTTACACGTCTCTTATATATCTTTGGTAAACTTAAGTAAACACTTAACCTTATTGGTAGTAGTAGCAGTAGTACAGGATTAATCAAACATAGAAACACCAAAACGAGCCTTCCGGCTTTTATTTAGCACTTCTACAGTTTTTATCTACTTGACAATCGTTTTCGTTTACATCACAAGTTTACTAATGAAACAAGTTTTACAAGCAAATTATCTAAAGTTTTTGGGTCAAGAAAAATGAATAAATGGTCATCTCCTTCAGATATAACTGAGCACAACGAACAAGTTAAAGTTTTTAAATTCTTAATCGAGGGAATAAACCTACACTGTATAGAACTGGGTCTATTCTACAATCATATGCCTCGCAAGTTTGATTTGGTTTGCTTTGGATTTCGCGCAAAGCTACTCGAGGGTTATCTGTGCTAGCCGTCCCTAATTTAGTAGTGTTAGACTAGAGGGAAGGCAGCTAATTATCACCACCCACCGCCAACTCTTGGGCTACTCTTTTTTACAAACGAATAGTGGGATTGACCGTCACATTATAACGTACCCGCGGCTGAAAGGGTGAGCATGTTTGGTGTGACAGGAATTCGAACCCGCGATCCTCGAATTACGAGTCGAGTGCTTTTGACCACCTGGCCATGCCGGGCCGTCTCGCAAGTTAATTAATTTAAATTAATATTGTTCAATTTTGATTTTAAAGTTTTAAGAATTAGGAATTCGAATAATATTTATGTACTTCTCTACATTTATATACATTATACACACACACACATACATTGGTATAACTTTCATTTGAATTAATTTTTCAACACAAATTAATTAATTAGATTTAGTAACTCCGTTAGGTGACACTTCTGCTGCTGTAATACTGTAGAACGATAACATATTTTGCAAACATTTCATGATTATTGAATCCATCACTGCATAAAATCCTGTCCGACGAAGGGTCTAGTAACAGAACATTAGTATGAATATATTATATATTATACTGGAGTAGGAAGATTGGCGTGTAGGGGTATCAGGGTTTATAAATATATTATAATGGAGTAGGAAGATTGGCGTGTAGGGGTATCAGGATTTATAAATATATTATAATGGAGTAGGAAGATTGGCGTGTAGGGTTATCAGGGTTTATAAATGCGCTCCTGCCGATTGATGGCTGATGAGCGACATGGTTTTTCTACATCACAAAAATTCTAGTTTGTTTTTTTTTACAAGTTAAGAGATACCACGCGATCAGCCTTTCGATCTGAAACACTACAGATATTCTGGTACCCCCCAAAACTGTTGTGGATCTGGTCTCCTTTTTTATACTGAACTATCATTATTTAGGTGAAGAAATATCCTAGTAACTTTTTTCTTAACGGTCAACTTTTGATGTCATAAGTCTTAGAACTGAGTTTCAGATCTATCCGCATCCATCTTATCACATGAGCACTAAAAACAACGTCTTATTTATATAGTCTGTACGTAAAACAAGACGTTCTGGTGATACGTCAGTTTTCACACACATACTTTCAGAAACTTTCATAAATTTAAAATGCTCTATTTTAATATGCCTCGTAATATCTTATCTTTTGATTTCATTCAGATTAATCTGTTTTAAGAACTACGTGCCTTATTTATAATATTACAACTATACCTTTGTTTCTTGTGTTTATCTTAGTCGTCACTTTGTTTTAGGCATTTCAGATTCTTTTTATGAATCCACTCTATATTAATGTACGTAATTTGCTTACTTTCTTTTAAGTGAACTTCAGGCCCTTTCTAGAAAACTATTCACGTGTGTCATTTGCTGGTTGCTTCAACTTTCGGTTATAATTAATAATCGCTGACTTAATTTTATGAGAAGTGAAACAACTCTTGTCATTGTGTATGAAAGAACACCTTTCATGAAAGCTCGTTTCGTCACTTTCTTTCAACAGCCAAGCAAGTACAGAAATTTTTAACAACTTTGAAAGCTGACACCCTCTTGCTAAGTTGTACTTTCATATAATTATGAAACAAATTTGTTAAAATATATTTGAAAAGTTGCGGTACTCCCAAAAGATTAATTTTAATAATAAACTGAAATCGGAGAACATTTCTACAAATTAGTCTATAAGTGAAGATCTAACCTTAAACTGGTAAGCTTTTAAATCAATGGTAATTTAACAAGAGGTTATGAGTTAGGCTTTAAATATTCGTACGGAATAACTTGCATTGTTTAGGCAAAGCTATAAATCCCGATTTATAGGTCGTGTCAGTTGTGAAACTTAATTCTTTAGCATGTTTACGAAAGTAGCAAACTAGATGAAAGGCAGAATGTCAAAAGCACTCATCGCTAACTCTTGGGTTGCTCGTTATTGGCATAATAGTTGAATTTGATCATCATTCGTGTAAATGCGGCGCACATTTTGGGTTCAATAAGGCGCGAATCATGAATCATCACATTTACAGTACGGCTATACTAACCTCTAAACCACGGACTCGTATTGATCAATTGTTTTTAAAGGCTGTTACTCAGACAGTCTGTATTAAATAACCTATTTAATTTTGATTTTACTTTATTGCTGTTTTAAATATCTGACTAAAATAGCATTGATAATAATTACATGAAAATTTATGATGATATAAATTGCGTCTAGAACATTATGCCTTTCCTATCTGGATATGGCTGACATAGTTGCTTTAACTGAAGAATAATGTCACACTTTACAGATATCTTCTCTTTTTGTTGAAGAACTAAAGTTCGTGTAGGTATACATTTCATCTGGCTTTTAATACGAAGTTTAATACGCGAGATTTAAATTCTCTGCCCCGTCACACCAAACATGCTCATCCTTGCAGCCGCGAGGGAGTTATACTGTACAGTCAATCCCACTATTCGTTGGTAAAAGAGTAGTCCAAGAGTTGGCCGTGGGTGGTGCTGACTGTCTTCCCTATAGTCTAACACTCCTAAATTAGGGGCGGCTAGCGCATATAATCCTCGTGTAGCTTTGCGCGAGATTCAAACACAAACAAACAAGCAAATACTTTGTAAAACATCTTGACATCATGACATTGGGTAAGATTTTAGCAATACAAGTTTTTATATTTTAGAAATTATAAGAGCATTACATTTCCCTCTAGCACAATTATTTTCTGAATCTGGTACAGTTGTATTCATGTCGTCCGTGATTCTTCTCAATTTATTGGAGATTTTTTTGTTTAGAATACATCATTACTATAACGAAATAATTATGTATATGTACTAACTGCTTGTAAAAAAAAGTTGCTGTCGTAAATATTTTGTTAGAACTATTTAAACTTGTAACAGACTTTAAGTTATAGTTTCAGAATTTTAATATTGAATTTGCAACATATTACATTTCAATTTGTAATTTCCCAGTTTGCATATTTCTCAAAAATGTGTAATTTCCGAGTGACACATTTCACCTAAATTTATAAGTTACATGTAATATGGTTCGTTTAAAATTATAATGATTTTCTTGGAACTTTCCTTTAGAGGTGTATTTTCTGTATTATGTGAAACATGTCTAATTAGAAGAGTAATTGTCAGGAAGCATTTCTACACGAAACAAGGAGAACTGGTACACTTACCATTCAACACCCGGCCCGGCATGGCCAAGCG
The DNA here is from genome assembly GCF_004210375.1 of Tachypleus tridentatus. Classification (NCBI taxonomy): domain Eukaryota; kingdom Metazoa; phylum Arthropoda; class Merostomata; order Xiphosura; family Limulidae; genus Tachypleus; species Tachypleus tridentatus. Next base: position 72,002,236 of record NC_134825.1, read on the forward strand.
TGTTAAGGCGTGCGACTCGTAATCTGAGGGTCGCGGGTTCGCATTCCTGTCGCGCCAAACGTGCTCGCCCTTTCAGCCGAATGGGCGTTATAATGTGACGGTCAATCCCACTATTTGTTTGTAAGTAAAAGAGTAGCCCAAGAGTTGGCGGTGGGTGGTGATGACTAGCTGCCTTCCCTCTAGTCTTACACTGCTAAATTAGGGACGGCTAGCACAGATAGCCCTCGAGTAGCTTTGCGCGAAATTCAAAACAAACAAACCATTCAACATTTAGAAACAAACTGAATATTAAGAAAATGACTAACAAGTTGCATCATCTAATAATACTAATATAGTGGAAGTAAAATGAGAATTTCAACTTTTAGTATCACGTTGGTAATTTGTTGATAACATTTTTGGGCAATTTATTATGGTACATGTAAACTGCATAACTGTGTACGAAGGCAATCAACTGCATTCGCATCCTTGGTCGCAAATGTTAATTACTTTTAACGAACGTTGTATTTAATTAGCAGTATTTTGTTCTTCAACAAACTAATTTATCACTAATGAACAGTGGCGAAAGTATAAAAAGATCGCGTCCTATTGGAGAGGTTGTTAGATTAGTAAGGTCACGATTCGCATTTCATATCTGAAGAAAAAAAAAGCGCTTTGAACTTTGGAAGCATCATTAGAGCGATGATCAAATCTCATTCGTCCAGACGAGACTATAGCCATAGAATTTGCGGTGGATGATGCTTACGAGCAGTTTTCCCTCTAATCTACTGGTTCATAGTGGAGGTTATACAAACATAGCCTTTTGCGTAGCTTTACGCACAAAAAAATAAGCAAGAAATGGCCGAGTTACGAAAAATTGAAAGAGAAAAATAACATGACTACTTGTGTTTTTGAGTATCCTGTTTCGAATAAAATAATGTGTTTTAACTTTCCCCGACAAAATGACCAGCAAACGCTATCGTTCAACGAAAATTTTGTATTTCATATTTGTGTATTGGTACATGATGAACTTGCATATAACAGTTTTGTACATCAGTAAATTGTTAAACAGTTTGATGAATCCCAGACATATATGTATATGTATATATATTAGGTGCACTTTCACAGGGTGTCCCAGAAGAGTTCTGTTTCAAGAGTAAATGAAAGCAAAATTAAGAGTAACAAATATGTTTTCTCTTTCGAAATTTATATGTCATGTTGTGTAGTATCCTACAAAGTGTATACATAATTCTTCTCGTGAGTTATGATAAGCGCAAGTTTTACTGACGTCGCAACAGTACAAATTGAAACGTTATCGCATCTTATGTAACGTCATTTTAGTATCTTCTAACTGACTGAGTGAAGACAGCACACTACTGTAGAGTGGTGAGACTGGTTAAAATAGTTGATCTTTCCAGGTGGCCCTTGGCCCCTTTCGGGGAAATTAGTTAATACAGCGTAAAGTATTAAACATTAAAAATGTCGTAAATAATAGTTAATATTTTATCTGGTATTTGATATCAAATCAATACTTGCACAACACTTGATTATTAAGAGTAACTCTTCGTTTATTTGTTAAATTTCGCCAAATTCTACTCGAGAGCTATCTGAATTAAACTTCTGTAATTTATAATGAACGGGAAGTTTGGTGAACAAAAGGTTGCTGGAGGAAGAGCGGGGACCCCTGGAGGTTTTTTACAAACCCCTCAACCCGTCGTTTTCTGTAAAATAGTGCAAGACTATTGTATATATATAAACATTACGAAAGTTACCTTCTTTATTCTCATTTTAAAAGTTTTTCTGCTGAATGGTAGGACTCATAAGTTATAAAAACTTGCGCACCAGTTTGATCGAACCTCTGTTTTCAATTTTTATGCATATACAAGTACCTTAAAACTGTTCTATTTATTGCTACTTTAAACACACAACAGAAGGGGCTTGACTGAAGCTCTTTATCTCTGCCCAGGCCTCCCGCCACCTGCTGGAAGCCAAGGAAAACTTTGAGATAATACAAGAAGGTTCAGGACGAGAAGATTCTTGTCAAAAGAAATATTAGCTTGAAGTTCACATTTAAAGAATAGAATGAAAAACAGGGTTAAGTTGAATTCTCACCATGGCACATCCTGCTTATTAAAAAATGTAACGTTGCGGTTTTGCTTAACTAAAGGCAAACATCCTGACTCACCCTCTAACGAGGCATCACGGGTGGCCACAACTTGTTCGTGTGTGTTCATTGAGTCACACTTCATTTCTGTACTTCATTAACCCCGGAGGTAGACGGCTAAAGGTTACACTGATCGTGTATCAATTTTAACAACACTGTACAGCTTCATAAAATAACAACACAAAACGTTGATATTACTAAAATGTCATATTACACCATATTTTCACTAACTCTACGAAATATTATCTTAACGTGTATCGATACAAAACTAGAACACACCGGGATCCATGGTGATCACATTGTGCAACCTATAGTAAATACACTGACACAGTTCAGAATTTGAAAGACAAAAATTATTCAGCACATGAGCTTCTAACCAGTTCAAACATTTGCATAATAAAAGATTAGTTAAATGTCGTTGGTAATATAAATTAAATCATACGTTATTATTGTTTTCCTATTAATCGATTATTTTATCTTTTTAGTTTCCAAACATCAACACGATATGGTGAAACAATTTGTTTTACATTAGGCTAAAGTTCAGTGCCAACAACATTCGCTTGAAGAACCAATGGTCATGGGTCACCGATTTTCGATGAAGATACAATCACAACTGTGCCTACGGGATATTCGGGGCGGTAGTAAAAAGGGACCTCTTGCTGATTGACTCTTCTGCCTTGAAAATTTAAACTAGCTCTTTAACTATTTATCTTATTCCCAGAAGCAATATACTTTTCTTCACTCTTTCCTATTCTCAGCGGTTGTGTTTACTGTGATATTCCGAAAAGCAAACCATTTCCTGTTTACTTCTTGTTATTATGAAGACGATACAAACTGCTCTCTGACTGGATGCTTTAATTAGCTATATTTCAGTTTCTCAATGTAGTGTCAGACCGATAAAGGACTAGTTTGAGTTTCACCAGTGTAAAGGGGCATTGCAGTCATAGAGACGATCAGCTAGAAAGGATTTGTTTGTCTTGGAATTTCGCACAAAGCTACTCGAGGGCTATCTGTGCTAGCCGTCCCTAATTTAGCAGTGTAATACCAGAGGGAAGGCAGCTAGTCATCACCACCCACCGCCAACTCTTGGGCTACTCTTTTACCAACGAATAGTGGGATTGACCGTCACATTATACACTCCCACGGCTGGGAGGGCGAGCATGTTTAGCGCGACGCGGGCGCGAACCCGCGACCCTCGGATTACGAGTCGCACGCCTTATGCGCTTGGCCATGCCAGGCCAGCTAGAAGGGAAAGAGGTGATCGCTTGGCCTTGATGACTAAGAAGGTGGAGGATGATGCAGAAGTGCTAGATACCCGGCAAGAGCTTTCATCAAGAGTATCGGCGATGCTCAGGATATCAGCTACTTCCTGGCCATCAGAGAGTAAGATCCAATAGGGGGACAGAATTATACTACCAACTTGCCTTTCGAATCTTGTCCCATATGACTTTGGAACTGATAGTAGAAGAGATGCTGGTTGTGAATTTAATCCAAGATTCCTTCTGGCTTTGACTTTTTACTTGCCAAGTATGTTCATAGCCCCGCTGGAAAACGATGCAGTTCGTGAGTGTGTGATACCTACAAAAAATATCACAGGCCCGTTTGTGAGCCTTCCGTGACATGCGGCAGGCAGGATTCCACCATGGACGAGGATATCGTGGAAATAATATAATACAGTCAGTTACTGCTGCCAGACAGTTGTCTACTGATGGCTTACAGACGATGGCAGGATCAAGTTCTGCGAGAGCAGTGGAAGAGGGCCAGTTTACTTGATTCAGCTTCCACCGACGCACGCAAGTTGGGTGGCATCGACCACGGCCAGTCTCTCTCAAGATTATAGGAAAATGATCAGCGGGTTATTGTCAACCCTCCGTGAAAAGTAAGAGAATAGTAAAGGGGAGCAACTTGAGAGATCAATAGCAGTATAGGACTAACTAGGTGCATGAAAATAAGTATAAGAAACAGTATTGAAAAGAGAAAAGTTAGAATCAGAGAGCATATGCTCTACAGAGCGACACCTCCCATCAATATCAGCGCTTCTCCAGAGGGAATGGTGCTCATTAAAGTTCCCCAGGATTAAAAAGGGAAACGGCAACAGTTCAATGAGAGCATCAAGGGCTGATTGCTCATCGGTGTCTCCAGGCGACAGGTTGAGAGAACAAACAGTGATGGTATGACCCAAGGAAACATGGATACCTACAGTTTCCAAGGACGTGTCGAGTGGCAAAGACAGGGTGGGCACATGCTCATCAACCAACAGTGTCACCCCTCCATGCACTCGTCCATCACATAGCCTGTTATTTCCGTACAAAGAAAACTGCCGAAAGGTGACTTTATCGGCAGGTTTCAAAAGTGTTTCCTGTAAGAAAATACATACTGAATTGTAAGAAGCAGTCAGCGCTTTGGTATCATCCAGATTAGAACGTAAGTCTCGACAGTCCCATTATATAAAAATGGCCATTTTTTATTTATGTGTACGTGAATTGGATGGAGAGCCTTTCTGTTTTCGACCACATCTTTTTCTTTATTTTCTTTACACAAGAGAGATCAATCGACCTCCATGGATCCTTCACTGGGTCTATTGGACAGGTCTCTATCGTTGGAAGAGAATTCCAGTGACTGAGGACGTGAACGAATGATCGTTTTGCATCTTAGGGCAAGAAAAGATGTACCCGAGGAAATTCCCGAATCCAGAACCAAAGGAAGTGGATCTGGGGGTCTACTGGAATGAATGTTAGGGGCAGAGATGGGTGTTAACGTTGATTCATCAACTTTCTTAACCACTGAGGTCAAAATACTTTTCATATGATTTGAGAACGATTCTTTCGGAGGCACGGAGAGATCCGCCTGCACTCCCACTGTAGTAGTGGAACGAAGTGCAGCAGCATACGTCCGAGGTAAAGTGGTGGACAGTAGCTTTCAAGCCTCAGAGTAAGTAATGTTTTGAATTGTTTTCAAACGCTGCATCTCTTTTTTCTTCCAACTACTTAGGGCAAGAACGAAAGTAGGATGGGTGAGAGTCGTTACAGTTAACGCAATGAGGGTATGTTTCACACTCATAGGCATCGTGGTCCTTGCCACAACGACAAGCACGCGTCAGGGAACCACGACATGATGTCTTCGAGTGACCGAACCACTGACACTGCAAACATCTTAGAGGCTTTGGAATATTTGCTCTACTTTGCAATTAAGATAACCTGCCTTGATGGCAGCAGGTAGACGCGGTGATGTAAATGTTAAAATGAGGACATCGGTGGGCATCATAATTCCATCTTTGGAAGTGGAGATAGCTTCACTGTAGAAACTCCTTGGGTGAAGAAACCAGCAAGAATTTCCGATTTGGGGATGTTCTTCAAATCCCTCTCAACAATAACTCCTCATGACGAATTCAAAGTAGTATGGGGAGTAACCTCAATCCCCAATCGCCTTCGAATGTAAGAGAAGTTCACTGTGTTTAGATGTGGATGTTTCCACCAATATGTCACCAGATCAAAGCTTTTTGACTGACTTTGAAGAGCCAGCATGTCCCTCTAGTCCCTTCTGAATAAAAAAAAGCGAGACATTTGCCCCAAAGGTTCGCCTGAAAGAGAATGTAGTATAAGTAAATGAGGTACAGGTGTTATAGATGTTGAAGATTGGTGTTCAGAACCTTCAAGACGTGGTCGTTTACCTACGGACTGTTTTTTCATTATTTTGTTAAGTTTTTATTTGGGGTATCCATAATAAAGAAAGATAGTTTCGGTGCCCACTGACCCCACCCACCATGAAACCCTGCGAGAGGACACACTACAATACCAAACAAGAACACTGCAGCAACGACAGGGTTTTGTGAGCACTATACCCAAACAACAACATCAAATACAATGTCCATAACATCCTTTGAAAACATCCAACATTAGTACTTGGTTGACCCTAACCCAATGAAGGCCGCCCATCTACAGGAATTCAAGGCCCAAGTGGTGTGTTCAGGTTGGACTTCTCAATCACCAGAATCATCTTCTCCCCTTTACGGGTCGTCACGCACAGCAAACTCGTGGGTGGATGTTTAGATCCCAGAAGAGGTAAACTGAAAGAACAGAACGTTCTTTGAGAGGTCCCCTCACCACGTACAGGAATCCACGCCGTGGGGCCTTAACATCTAACAACTCTACTGTCGGTAATCTGTTATTACATACTCTTAGTATCAGTAATGTATTTTCATGGTACACTCATTTTCGGTAGTGTACCATTAGACAGTATTAAATATCCGCTGTCGGTATTATATCATTTAAATCGTTTTAAAATATCATTTAATGGTCGTCTTGCCGAAGTCATTAAACATTGCCTGTCGGTAGTGTACCGTAACACTGTATAACACACCCACTGTTTGCTGTTTGCATTCACTTAGCACTACACATTTGCTATCGGGTTTCACACATGGAAGGAATGATAAGATGGTGTCATTAACTGATGTCAAAGTCGAAGATGACTAATTTATTCTCTAATCGTATTTTGTTTTGGGGCGAAATATATATATCTCACTTGATATAATGTCTCACACGAAATTATTTATTCGGGAACGAATTTTAGCTCATCTGAAACAATGGTACAATGGGTTATAAATGTGACCTATAACAACCGTCTGTTACAGTTAAATTTTGATTCTTAGCAAGATAATAGGACATCGAGAATAACGTCAGAACAAACCTTCCAAAGATTGGCTAAACACAGCCAGTGTATAAGTGAATAACGTAGAAGATTCTATCTGCCTTATTATCATCTTTCCTAACTGTCTGAGAATCTGAAGCTTGGAATCGAAATATAAATAAATAAATATCATTCACGTAAAACAAACTATAAAATCAAAAGTCATTTTAAAGTCGAGTGAATTGACAGGCATGAAGCACTAGGTTTAATCAAACGTATTATGATACTGAAGTAGTAATATTCCCAGAAATTCTGTATTAATAAAAGACCAGCAAACAAAGTAAATTAGCGATTGCTGAGATATAAACAAAACAGAAGTTAATTCGCGCAATGAAAGAAAAAAAAACAGAAACAACTGACGTACATAGTTTATCTCCCTATATTAACTACATATGTAGGCTAATTATTCATTTGCTAACAAATGTGATATGAGATTTTTCTTACGATAGTAGAACTCCAAATCACTAATTAGTTGTCAACTCGTAATGTTGCCATCGACATAAATATACGATTGAATTGCGTGATCTCCGCAAAAATAATACGGCTAACTGGGCACGTTTCATACACTCAGGGCGAGTCAGCCACAAAACTTTCCACAACGTGTGGCCACTCTGGTAATAAAGATTATCCTACCCTAATGCTCATTATTATATTTTCTTATGACAAAAGCTACCGCCACGTTAAAAAAAATAAGTAAATACGCATATTCATAAAATCAATAACCCTGCTTAAAGAAAAAAAACAACATTAATCCTATGGACTTTTGATTGCTTCACAATTTAAATTGCCCCATGGATTGGTTTGTTTTGAATTTCGCGCAGAGCAAGTCGAGGGCTATCTGTGCTAGCCGTCCCTAATTTAGTAGTGTAAGACTAGAGGGAAGGCAGCTAGTCATCACTATCCACTGCCAACTTTTGGGCTACTCTTTTACCAACGAATAGTGGGACTGACCGTAACGTTATAACGCCTCCACGACTGAAAAGCGAGCATGTTTGGTGTGACATGGATTTGAACCCGAGACCCTCAGATTACGAGTCAAAAGCTTTAACCCACCTGACCATGCCTGGCCAAGCTCCATGGCGAATACTCCATTTTTTGGTACAATATGTTAGACGTAATAGTTAGAAATGGACAACATTTATCGGTGAAACACTAGAAGAGTGTATAGCAATGACATATATTTTTGGTTTTTGTTAAATATAAAGCTACGCAATAGGTTTACGGATGAAATGAGAGATTAATTATTAGATGAAATGAGAAACTACTTCATGTTGTTTGTATTACCGAAACTCACATCTGGCGAATTTGAATAAAAATTAAATTAAATTGAATGGATTCAGTCATCTCGGTTGCATGAACGTCAGCTATCAAGTGATTAAATCAGAATCATTGTAGTTCTAGGCATAAAATAGATTAATAATAGGAAGATTGCTAAACTTGTAAAATAATAATTGCAATACAGAGTAAACGAAGACTATATGAAATTTGTCAAAGGTTCAATTCGAGAAATTGTTTTCTTTATTGTTGTAATAGAGGATTTTAGTCCAATTAGAAAAGCGCACGCTTTGGATTAAATGGACAATTTCTGAGAAGTACGAAAAGTTTCGGAAACAAACAACGTACGAGAAGAATAGAAAAGGCACAAAAGTAACGGAAACAAATAATATTTGATGAGTACAGTAAGTAATGGAAACAAATAATATTTGATGAGTACAGTAAGTAAGGGTAATGAACAATATTTAAGAAATAGAGAAAAAACACAAAGTAATGGATTGTGTTGTTTTTCTTGTAACAAAGCCACAACAGGCTATCACACCAAACATGGTCGCCCTTTCAGCCGTGGGGGCATTATAATATTACGGTCAATCCCATTATTTGTTGGTAAAAGAGTAGTCCAAGAGTTGGCAGTGGGTGGTGATGACTAGCTGCCTTCCCTCTAGTCTTACACTGCTAAATTAGCGGTGGCTAGCACAGGTAGCCCTCGTGTAGTTTTGCGCGAAATTAAAAACAAACAAACAACTGTTATACAGACCATAACTTCGATAGTTTTGCTTGATTTCTTACTTCTCTAACGTGAATAAGGAACCTGAACAAGGTTCACGTTTCTAGGTTTAGTTATTTGTTATTTTTCTTCAACATTTACATTCTTCTTTCTCCCGGATAACTGACGCATGCGTATCTGTATTACAATGTTTTGTATATTAAAACTTTTAAGTCGTTTCTAGCCACCTTTACGTAGTAAAAGCTGAAAGTATATAAAGATTTAAAACATCCAATTGAAAATAGCCATGTTCGTCATGTAAACATTTCAAATCATTTCTAGTTATTATATATTTTAGAATTGCCCAGCAAGCTGGAACACTGACCACAAGTAGTAAGCAAATAATAACAGTATGTAAAAGCAAGTTCTCATGTTCTACTAGAGTTAACTCTAAGCCACGTAAACTACAGTATCATTAGTACATACTGGTTCAATGTTTAAACCGACCATGACTACGAGTGAAAGTTTAAATCCATTAGTATTCTCTTGGCCACAGCTCAACCCACGGTCTCGATTGCACTCCTCTAGCTTGTACTGATAAGACCTCGTAACTCTAACTGTACTCGATCCATACTAATCATGGGCGAGGCTCATTTTCTCCGGCACTAAAACGAATGCAAGCCAAGCTATTCCACACAAAGTTCAGCTCTCACTGCATAACGTTTGTACTTAAGACATTAGGATCGCAGGCAAACTGTATATTAACACTTATAATATGCAGTTCTTAAAAGTACACACTTATTTATTCTTGTTTATATCTTTGAGTAAAAATTTCAATGTCTGAATTTAATTTGTATAAACTTACAAGTATATATGTAAACTTAATAGCACCGCCAAGTAATCAAAGAGACCTTTAATGTCAAGTTTACATTGTTCAGTATTTTCCGTCTGTGTTGTTGTATTTTTGCGTTACGATATTCTTATAAAATTTTTGTATTTTACGTTAAATTTTCCTAGGAAATACTTTCTTTTTAGCATGCTCTTCACATCTCGCAAAACCCTGAAAATATTCTACACACCTGTTGTTATATGTCCTATAATTTCTCTCTGCATTTTACTGTATACTTTGCTTATCATAGTATCTCTTTACGTGCTACCATATACTTTACAACCCCTTAAGGAATAGTTGACTTCAATAGTGTATACCTTATACTGTTCTTATAAATAATTTATCTTTAATACTATCGTACGTTTTAAGTTGTCCCCTAACTTTTCTACGTGCTGTTGTACATCTTTCAGTGCCTTAATTTTTTATAATGTTCTATGACATATCTTATGTTGTCCCATAGTTTCCCTTTTTACATTATTGTATGTTACAATTTTTGATGAAAAAAAATCATCTTTCCATACAAGTGCAAAACCTATCATTTCCTTAAATCTTAAGCGGTTTCATTGTTAATAATTCTCAGTCTGTTGTAGTATGTAAATATTTTTACTGTATCCATTTCGTTGCCTACCAACCATTTTTTATCTGTAGATACTAGTTCACGCCTTACACTGTCTCTGGATATTTTGTTAACAAAAAAAAGCAAAATTTTGCTCCTTCAATGAAAAGCTAGAATTCATTGTGCCTAGAAATGAAATGATACGGAATATCATATAATTAGAAGAAAGTTCAAGTAAAAATTTTACAATTTCGAGATAGAAAACATTTTAATGTGCAATAAGGATCAACTGTGGGAGTGAGTAGATGTTTAGTAATTTATTTATCATGTACTAGCTTTTCACATCTACAACACGCTTTTACATTCTAACAAAACATATACCATATGTAAGTATGATAATCAAGATTAACGGACATAATCTGACTGACTAGAAATGAACCATGTTTAAATTAGACATCTTTTGCTACATGTATTTATAAACTAAATAATATTGACAACCAATAAAAATGGTCTTGTAGTGGATAGAGAATTAAGCAAATTTGTTTGAAAAGGTGGATTTGATATTCATAATACGTGCATCAATGCTTCTTCTCCATTGGACAAAAACAATAATATGAAACTCGTTGCTCAACAAAGAACATGCTAAAAGTTTGTAGAGTTGTGAAACTTGTTATAAATAAAGGGGCCCGGCATGGCCAGGTAGTTAAGACACTCGACTCTTATTCTGAGGGTCGCGGGTCCGAATTCCCGTTATACCAAACATGGTCGCCCTTTCAGCCGTGGGGGCATTATAATATGAAGGTCAATCCCACTATTCGTTGGTAATAGAGTAGCCCAAAATTTGACGGTGGGTGGTGATGACTAGCTGCCTTCCCTCTAGTCTTACACTGCTAAATTAGGGACGGCTAGCACAGATAGCCCTCGAGTAGCTTTGTGCGAAATTCCAAAACAAACAAATAAACAAGGTATAAGTAAATTACAGGCAATTTTATTCGGACATTAATAAAACAGTTTTCAAAATTGGTTTTAATTACTTGCTATAAAAATTCAATGTCTAAACGTAAATACAATCCAAGTAAAGACATTCTTCTCTTATGACATTTTGAAGTTGTGAGAAGTTCTGTGTTCAAGTAAGAAATTGTATAATAATACATCAAACACGTCTAATTAACCGTGTGTTTCTTATAGCAAAGCCAGATCGGGGTATCTGCTGAGTGCACCGAGAAGAATCGAATCCTTGATTTTAGCTTTATAAATCCGTAGACTTACTACTGTGCCAGCGAAGGACACCGTTTTAATAGGGAGCAGCTTTTGGAGTTTCAAAAACTTAAGAATTGAATGTTTTTACTTCTTTTTGTGACTTAAACAGTCATATTCACGTACTATTTGAAAGTGATTGCAGAATACAGCATTGATCGCAATATTACAGTGAGGATTCTTTTCCGTAGATACCGGATACCAATAGACTATCATCTCTAATAACCGTGATTATACATACATCCATTACGTCTTCATTTCTTTTATTGCTTTCTGAACACAAGCTTTATTTTCGATAAATTACTCTTGGTTTTAGTCAATATATGTTATTGTATTCCTAATTAATATTGCACAGAGGCCTAATTGAGTTCTGTTAAAGATTGTATTTTTAATTCAGCGTTTTGTTCTTTATTGGATCTGATAAAAAAGGCTTAGGCATACTTTAAAGATATTGCTGGCTAAATAGAATATAGAAACATTAACTCTCTTATATCAGACACCAGTTCACACGCTGATGTACATACAGCTAACACGAATGTCTTGTATGTCGTGAGAATTTGTTCAATCGAATCAGGCACGCCCCAGAAGCTGTTTCTATTTAACGGAGAATAATAAAAAAAAAATTAATCAATCAGAAAACCCCCGGTCGATCTTTAGATCGCTGTCAGTGACGCAATATACAAACCTGACGTACAAGCGATGAAACTTGCTTAATTGAAATTCTAGCGTAACCAACAAGCAATGCAGTTTGTTTGTTTTTTTCATATTAAACTTTTTCACTCTAATGAAAACTTAATCAGTACATATGAACGACTTTCTACCATCAAATCATGAGCTTAGATTCAACAAATATCTCAACCAGAAATATATATATAATTTTGCAGTACAACGAACCATGTGATCTTTGTTGAATTTCAACTATAACTTAATCAGAAATACATGCATCATTTCTCACAAACCAATTATAAAGTTAGCTTAATCACATCCACAAAGGATAATTCAATAATGCAGTCGATCATGACTCGTAATTAAGGTAAATGTAACTTTATGAAACCGGTGTACAATAACAAATGCAAAATATCATAATCGTCTTTAGTTATTCCTTCCAAGAAACGCAAAAGAAACCAGTTTTTATTGTTAAGATTAACAGCAATCCAATTCCAAAACTGTACACTGAAAAATAACTGAGCTTGCTGGATATTGAAGTTTTAAAACGGCAAACATCAATGTATTCTAATATTACATTCTAGAATACTCTACACTGACACATTTGTGTAACACAAATAATATTACTAATAATGAATTTATGAGTATGCAGTACTGACATAGAAGTTACACCCAGTTTACACGCTATTTAAACTACTTTCTATTATGCTCATAAGTTTAGATCTTCACAAACATAGCAGGAGTATAAATATTTGTTTTTTCTAAATCTATGTTTTAAGAGAGAGTGCGAATTCTCACCTAGTAAAAACAATGGGTGTTTGTTGGAACCACATCTTTTTTCTTAGAATATTTGTTCTGCCAGCTAAGACATTCTATACTCTAAGTTAGACTCGTTCTTTGGTCAATAACCACTGTCCTCATGCAGTGGACTACTGCTCTCTGAATAACTCTGCTATCCTGTCAGTTATGCCCATGACTAGGTTCTGATAAACGTCTTTAACAACTCGAATTCATTGTTTTTTTTTCAAAAATTCGAACTGGCTACTAAAAGTCCCAAAGATGGTGTGTTCATTAAGACATAGGCTCTAGATAGGCTCTTCCAAGACCTGGATATTATCACTTCGAAACCAGAAATGGTTCGTGGGCTTTTGAGGCAGAGAGCATTATCTTGTACAATAACAACAACACTGGCCTGATGAGAATACTTTGAGCATGACTTACGTTACTTTTAGACATCCAGACACTTCTGGGTATTCAGATGTACAAAGATTTCGCAGATGGATCTCACGTTCAATAACCACTACAATCGTTTACAGATACACATTATAGTCGTTGATAAAATAATTTCATCTCTACCTTCAAACTTATAACTGGCCATCACTTAAAAGAGGGTGGGGCGCTCTCCTTTGGGTTACAAATTACGAAAGTAATCATTAAAATTTCAGTATTGACGGAGACACTCGATGGGAAAGCGATAAATTTACGGATTTAAGATACTATAATACGGGGTTTGATTCACTGTGTGAAAAACAAACCAAATAGAATTGACAGTATTCACACAAAGAAACTGTACATGGCATTCTTTGATGTAATGTGCAGTTTTCATCTTCCAGTTATTTCAAATAATTCACATTTATGTAGAGTTTGCAGATGGTGCGTGTTCACATGTGGCCACAGTGTAGGCAAGTAGGTTGCTATAAATTTGTTTGAAATAGAGCTTCCAACGAGTGTTAACAAGCTTAACAAATAACTCTTTGAAACGTTCTAACAAATCTTATAATTTGTACAAACAAGTCTCAGTTAACATTGAAGTATCTCACTATTAAACATATCGATTTTTACACTTACAGCGTCATCCAGTTTCTTTTATTTCAAGTTCATGTTTTGACATATTTTACGTACTTTCACATTAGTAACCTATTTACCTTCAAAACAGAAGATGACCGTACACTTTGGTGTAGCATCTTATGTATATATACACCGTTGGTCAAAATTTTAAGGCCAATGAACATAAAGAAAAAAATATGCATTTTGGGTTGTTAGACTCAACCACTTATTTGAGTAGAGCTTCAAAAGATGAAAATAAGAAAAGGGAAAATAAAAATAAAAAAAACGTTTTTAGCATTTAATAGGGAAAATGTGAACACTATGAAATTAGCCTAAACACTAGCTGATCAAAAGTTTAAGACCATACCAAATGATATTCCAAGTGGTGAAGATAGTTTCACGAAGATTATACTCTGTTTGAAATTAACGTCCATTTCTAAAGACTTTCCTTTCCATCCACCCCCACACATTTTCAACGGAGTTCAGTTCGGGCGAACACACTGGATGGTCCAAAAGAATCACGTCATTCGCCATGAAAAAGTCCTTTGTCCTGCGGATATTGTGGATTGCAGCGTTGTCCTGCTAAACGATACAGTCATTTCCACACAAGCGAGGGCCTTCAGTCAATAAGGATGCTCTCTCCAACATGCCAATATAGCCAGCTGCTGTTTGACGCCCCTGTATAACCTGAAGCTTCATTGTTCCATGGAAGGAGAAAGCACCGCAGATCATGATGGAACCTCCTCCACTATGTCGTGTAGAAAATGTCTCCGGTGGGATATCCTTATCGTTCAAGTAACCGTGGAAGCCATCTGGATCAAATTAAATCCAAGTTAAATTGTTTCTCATCAGAGAACAAAACCTTCGTTCACTTTTCTACGTCCCATATTTGGTGCTTCTCAGCAAAGTTTAACCGAGCTGTTTCGTGGTGTGGAAGGAGGAGTGGCCTTTGAAGACATTTACGGTTTTTAAAGCCTTTCTCTCGTATATGCTATCTTATTGTTCTTGAGCTGCATTCTGCGTCCGTAAGGGCCTTAATCTGGTTCAACGATCGGCTGGTGTCTTGCCGGACAACCCGTCGAATTCTCCTGCTCAACGCCGGCGACATTTTTTGGGCCGACCACTTGAAATTCTCGTTCCGTACAGCAACAGCAGTTTTACTACACCCAATCTCACCAGCGATGGCACGTTGAGAGAGACCTTGCTTTTGCAGCTCGACAATTCTGCCACGTTCAAACTCTGTCAACTTTTCAGCCTTTGCCATGTCTTTACCCAATGTAACACAGGAGATGTCAGTGGGAGATGTTGACAACGCTAATGCTTGAACACAAATGACTAAATTCATTACGTGTTTACCGATTAACGCTTCGTTTCAGTATAAACTTTGGACCAGCTAGTATTTATGCTAATTTCATAGTGTTCACATTTTCCGTATTAAATGCTAAAAATGTTTTTTTTTTTTAATTTTCCCTTTTCTTATTTTCATCTTTCGAAGCTCTACTCAAATAAGTGGTTGAGTCTAACATGCATATTTTTTATGTTCACTGGCCTCAAGATTTTGGCCAGCAGTGTATACATGTATACATACATATGGCACAGGTCTGATGTATTACTAACGAACGACTTAAATTACGTAGTTAATTACTAATATAAATGACTAAATATATTTATCGTTGTAAACGTTGTCTTTAGAAAAATGAATGCCAGTATCAAACATTTAATACAATGTCGGCAAGAAATAATTTTAGTGAACGAAAAGCAGAGCATAAAGCAAATGTCACTTTTACAGAAAAAGTGCAATGCATATGAAAGAAGTTCATAAAAATGTTATAAGTTGTTGTTGTTTCTGAATTTCACACAAAACTACTTGGAGGGCTACCTGTGCTAGTGTAAGACTAGAGGGAAGGCAGCTAGTCATCACCACCAACTCTTGGGCTACTCTTTTTACCAACGAATAGTGGGAATGACCGTCACATTTTAACGCCCCCACGGCTGAAAGGGCGAGCATGTTTGGCGCGACGGGGATGCAAACCCGCGACCCTCAGATTACAAGTCGCACACCTTAACACGCTTGGCCATGCCGGGCCAAAATGTTGTAAGAAAAATGTACAAGGTGACAAATTAAACAGTGAAGGACATTTATAGTAATAAATCCAAATCCATTATTTGCCTCTATATCTAGATGTCACAGAGATTTTTGTTTTCAGAAACAATGTTCTGTTGTTGATTTATCAGTCTAGAAATTTTTCACTTGACATACGTATATATATAAATCCATTATATTGATACCAAGACGAGATTGTTATATAACAATACATTATTTTAAGTACATGCAAAGTAACGTGCAACTGTTACAGAAAAAAAGCAATTTGATGAAATTCATGTTAAATGGGCGAGATTTACAAAATCTCTGTTTTTTGCAATATTTAATATTTTGTAATTATACTTATTTTTCACACCGAGAGTGAAATAACAGCTGTCGTTGAAACTTTTTTACTCTTCGTACACACCTAAAATTATAACAAAGCACATCAGTAATAGTAAAATCAACTTGTAACATGCTCATAGTGCAGTCCAAGATGTCATAGAAAGTAGCTCTAAAGCAAATATCAGCATGTTCATAATGTAAAAGGTATGAACTATAAAACAATTTATCTGACTGTCTTCTTTATATAGGCCTAGGCATGATCAGGTGGTTAAGGCGTTCGACTCATAATCCGAGGGTCGTGGGTTCGAATCCCCGTCGCAAAAAACATGTTCGCCCTTTCAGCCGTGGGGACGTTATATAGTGACAGTCAATCCCACTCTCCGTTGGTAAAAGAGTAGTCCAAGAGTTGGCGGTGGGTGGTGATGACTAGCTGCCTTCCCTCTAATCTTATACTGCTAAATTATGGACGGCTAGTGCAGATAACCCTCGTGCAGCTTTGCGCGAAATTCAACAGAAACCAAATCTTCTTTATATGATGAGTTTCCGTACACTAATTTGATGAAAGTCATATTTAAATACATGACAATTGCTGTCGAGATTCTTAACATAGTTCAGTTCGAAAACAATTTTGTTGACCACAGAATTTAATAAATCCTAAATACGTCACCTGTGGATGACATACAAACTGACCAATCGAAACAGAAATTTAAGAACATGGAAATTATTTGCGTTCTAGAAAAAGACTGAATAAAAAGTAAGTATTCATTTTCAGTACCAGAAATACTATACGCACATTTCTCAGCATAAAAGTAATTTTTAATTGTAATAATTAAATTACTAAATATCAACAATTTCGTGGAGTAATTTTAAATATATTTTTTTCAATCATTCTGCTACAATATGAACACCAGGAATAAATAAGTTAACTACCTTGTTATATGGCTAGCTTATATATTTAACAATTTATCGTTTGGCTAGTTTGTTATCAGCACAAACTCTGACAAACAAGTTAAAGATAGAAAAGCAAAAACAATCCACTGAAGCTAGATGTTTCTAGTGTATATTTAAAAATAGCCTCTATTTAAGCATTCGTTACAAATATTTTAGTTTTTACTAATTTCTTTTTGAAAAACTAGCAACCCTTACTTTGCACAAACACGTTATATCGGGTGAGCGTGTTTTGTTTCTTAGGCTTTGATTATATGATCCCTGACGTGTTAATACGTCTGCTAAAAGTACAGGATCGTAAAGTTTCTCCACCTCTTAAGAGTTCCACAGAACTTCCATCTATATACTGGTTTGTTTATTTTTGAATTTCACGCAAAGCTGCACGAGAGCTATTTGCGCTAATCGTCCCTAATTTAGCAGTGTAAGACTAGAGGGAAGGCAGTTAGCTAGTCATCACCACCCATCGTCAACTCTTGAGCTATTCTTCTTACCAATAAATAGTGGGATTGATCGTGACATTATAACGCATTCATGACTGAAAGAATAAGCATGTTTGGTGTGACGAAGATTTGAACCCACGACCCTAAGATCACGAGTCGAGCGCCTTAAACACCTGGCCATGTCAGGCCCCCCTTCTCTTTGCAAGAATCTTGTTTGAACGAGTTAAATGCTTGAAACTGTAAAGCTCAAACTTTCTAAATGAAACCTCCGATCATTATTTCACAACTTTCCATTGAAATGTGTTAAGAAAGTAGGGGTAATCTAGTGTCTAGACTGTGAATCCAGTGGTCCATGGTTGACGTCCCTTCATCACAAAAACACGCTTCAAACTTCGTGGCTGTGCATGCATTGCAAGAGTGGCGGTCTAAACCTACTATTGGATCACCTACGATAAGCCCAAGAGTTTGACATTTGGTTTTGTTGGCTAGCTGACTCATCGTCTCATAATTTGGAGAAGCTATAAGCAGATAATTCTTATAAAGATTTGAATGAAAATTGTATTAAATTTATTCTCAAATGTCCTAATCAGGAACAGAATTTCTATTTTTGAAATGTTGGTCAAAGGGAGGTCAACCAGTTAGCATTATCCGCTGTCTACGCGGCTATAACCCCCAAGACTGAGAGTACGGGAAGTGCCCAGCACCATATCTTGAAACTTCCGTAATGCAGTCCGGTACATTAACAATTAGACCCTGCTCGGACCGTCTGCAAAAGTAGATAAGTATACTATATCTTTCCAAAATTTGTAGGATATTATTCAGATTAAATAGTTGAAACTTTAACTTACAAAATCGTACACGGTAACAACAAACGATGATAAAGTGTGCGTGTTAAGGCAAAACTACACAATACGCAGCTCGGCATGGCCAGGTGGTTAAGGTGATCGAGTCGTAACCTGAGGGTCGCGGGTTCGAACCTCAGTCATTCCAAACATGCTCGTTCTTTCAGCTGTGGGGGCGTTATAAGGTTACGGTGAATACCATTATTCGTTGGTAAAAGAGTAGCCCAAGAATTAGCGGTGGGTGATGATGACTAGCTTCCTTCCCTCTAGTCTTACACTGCTAAATTAGGGATGGCTGGCGCAGATAGCCATCGTGTAGCCTTGCGCAAAATTAAGAAACAAAACAATGAGCTATCTGCACTATTTTATCCGCATAAATCAAACTCTAGATTTAAAACAATTCAATACGTGAGATTAACGCTGGCCTACTGGGAGATAAATATGATGAACAAAATATGTTAAGCTATGTTTGGGTAATGTATAAATGTACTGATTATTATAGTAATATTTGAACACATCTAAAACAGAATGACGACGAATGAGTTAAAAATATTCATTAAGTCATGTTGGACTTTTTTAGTAAACACATAGAAAGAGTAGCGGACTTTAAATTAACTACACAATTACATACACAAACACTATAGCTATTAAATCCTTAACAGCTATATTGAAAGCAATATTGAAAAGTAGTTTAAAGTTTGTTTAATATGAGACTCAAAAACACCAGCGTCACATGGGAGTCATTTGTTAATATAAGAAGATAAGGTTTGGTGTGCAAGCTGACGACAGAAACGCCATTCAAAATGATATCCAGCCAGTCATCAAATAAAGATTTTATGCAACAAACAAAGTCACGAAGAGGGATTACAAGAGATCAAAGTGTCGTGCAGGGGGCGCGAGACACTCCAGACTGATTTGATATAATTTAGGGTGGAGACCGTGTTTAAAAAAAAAAAAAAGCATGCAATGATAACGTGAAGTATTCCAACGCATGACTTGATCGGTTAGCACGTTCCTTTGGTGAATTCATGACGATTTCTGATAACGGTTAATGCAAGTTAGTCGATCCTAGCTGCATACACTAGAATCTATGTGTTAGCTGTGAGCATCTTCAATGCTGTTAGTTCTATTGATTGACAAAGGTAAAATGGCCGCTGTCTCCACTCAAACGTGTATGAAATGTACTATTTTAAAATTTCGAATCAATGAGCACCTGCCTTGTTTTCTAATGAATAATAGTAAGACAAATAGTTTGCAAAATTACTTCTAATAAGACTTTAAAATGTCATTAAGTAGGAAAATTTTGAATATCCTTTATTAACAGAACATGTATTATCTCATTGGATAGATTTCAAATATCAGGCAGACAGTAGCACTTCCTATGTGGAGGATGGCTCGTATTTTTTGTCGAAATAGTATTTTAAATATCTCCTAAAGATGTCATCAGGACCTTACAATAGTATAGTGTTTTCATTTATAACAATATCCAGGAAAGTCTGTAAATATTGTAGCAAAAAAGTTGATTTTTTATTGTTATTTTTATTACACGATTACTCAATAAACCAAAACAATGGTGTCAACCATTTTCATTGGAGTGACATAGCTTCAAACGGTGTATTCGCTTCTATGAGTGTTATTAATAACTAGTAATGATTTAAAAAAAAAATTGTATAATGTTATCATTACCCCTTAAAGTTTTCTTACAGTAATCTGTTTCTTTCAAAAACTTGAATTCAGGGTGAAACAGAAATTACCAGCCAATAATAGATAAATAATAAATGCTGTAGGTGGAATCTCATTGTACTTAAAACTTGATTATAAGTACAACCTCCTATGTCTATTGAAACACTGCATTTAAAAAACATTCAAACAAGTTGGGAAATTTTTCAAAAAAGAAAATAAATGTGGATGGCTATTATCAATCCTTCAAAAATAATATAAACAAGACAGTGGAAATGGCGTTAGCATTGTTTTTAAAGGATTAGCCATACCCACGATTACTTCCTTTTTTGAATAGTTTTGTTTCTTTACTTGTATTTATTCGAATTTGCCGCGAGTTCGTAAAAGATAACAAAAAACGAGATACAAGATTTAATATTCAAAATAATTCCTCCAACTCGTTTACCTTACAAATCTAATGTTCCCCAATAGGTCAACGATAAGTTTACGGACTTACAACACTTAAATCCAGAACGTGGACAGCCCATTATGTAGCTTTATGCTAGGAAAACAATAACAACCGAGCTGCAAGGTATAAGAAAGAAGAAATGAATTCGCAGCGTGTAGTATCGTAAGATTTATTAATAACATGCATCTTAAAATAGCTCAACATGAAAAATACGTGGTTGGAAAAAAATCATTTTAGACTAGATACAAGCGAGTCGAGAAAGGATACTTTACAGATGCAATCCTCAAATAAATATTCTATGAACGAACAACAAGTGTGTACTTATGAAATATGTAAAAAGTAATTTGATTTGGCATTTTATTTTTTAGAAAAGGGAAGTCTTTATGTAGAGAGTACTGCGATACTGTAAATTCATGAATATAACTATTTGTATACTACTTACAGTTAATTTGTTTTCTTTCCAACATGGCTATACAGTCACCTTTCACTGGTGGGCTCTTCTGACTGAAATTATTAGCTTCAACTCGTACTTAATTGTTTAAATTTAATCTCATTTATTTCCCCTCTGTAGAGATGTGAAGGTGATTAATTTACATAAATTTGACAGAGAATTTTCTGTTTCCACGTTTATGACATATTAACAAACTGGCTCTGAAGTAAACTCAGCAAATAGACATTTCCTCGCAACTGAAGAAATACTGGAGAAAAGAAAACCTGGTATCACTAAATAAACATTAAATAAGGTATAGTAATAAAAAAAGCTCTGAAGAAAAAATAAGAAAAATCCCCTATTAGTAAAGAAACGCTGAAGAAAAGAAAACCTGGTAGAACCATTCAACAATCAATGTAACGAAAGAATATACAAAATGATGTCAGGAAAACTTGTAATTTGTTTACAACAGGAAACAAAAGAGGTTTTCCGCTGAAATTCTTTGGATTAAATCTGAAATATTAATTTAATTATGCAGATGCAAAAATAAAACAATCTTAGTAAAAGCTATGGCTGCAATTTGCTCTGAAATATCCGAACTTTTAAGAAAGGCAAAATATTAATTAGACGTACGTTTAACACTGGACAAAGTACTAGGATGTTAAATCTACTTATTTGAATTTTAATTTGTTTAAAACTAAATTTGGTGAACATGCGATATTAATACTGTATATTATCGCTTCTCTTCTTCTGCCTTAGAGCGGTTGAGATGATTTAAGATATATACAAGTTTTCACAAATATATCAGTACGGAATTGCAAAAATTGCATAGCGATCGAACAGTGAAATACTAGAATATTTTTAAATAGCTTAGACGACGAATCAAAGATCGTTGTTCTTTTAACGATACCTTTTGTCTGAATCTAAATTTTATTTCTGCAGTTTATTATATTTTTCACGTTTAAATATTCAGTGGCACACAGCAAAATATTCAGGCAGAATACTCAGGCTGTATGTGTGTGAAAGAGACTAGTAGAGTTCGCGAATTTTTTCGTGATAATCTCTCCTCTTCTAACAACAAGTATCCAATTTTGTAGAGAGAGGTATATGTGGACTTAGGCTATTGGTGCATAACCGTTGCTGATTTTGAACAGATATACTAGAGGGAAGACAGCTAGCCAATATAGCAACCACCTCTAATTGTGGGGTTGCTCTTGTCGTATCTAATAATGGGATTTGACAACCACCCTTACAGCTCACTCACATGCAGAGCGTGTTTTAACGGGAACTCGTCACAAATCACAAAAACTCAGAAATAGTAAACACCAAATCACATTGGGTATATATTTCTGAAGAACATGCAACTGTGAATACGCAGTGGCACCGGGGTATGACTGCAGACTTACATTGCTAGAAATCGTGTTTCGATACCTGCGACGAACAGAGCACAGATAAAACATTATGTAGCTTTGCGCTAAATCCCAAACAAACAAATTATATAGAATTTATTCCCTATGTACAATTTTAATGAAAAAATAATAAATTCATTAAAAATGTTTTCAACTTTTATTTCAGATCTGAATTTCTTGAAAATTAATAATGTTCACTTTTAGCGCAAAGCTACACAATGGGCTATTTATGCCCTTTATAAAGAAAAAGGAGGAGGACTCGTACCCCAACTTTTAGAGTCGTAAGTTCGTAAACTTACCGTTGACTCACCGAGAGATATTTCTTCAAGGGAATTGCTCAATTTGGAAATTGTACGAGACTACAGAAAGAGTTTCTGTGCAATATTATTTAACTTTGAAGACAAAGTCAAAATTCACATGTTACGCTTTTGGTCAGATGTTAGCTACCTAAATTTCCCTTATAATTTTGTTACAATTATTCTCGACTAGCTACAGAACGTTATCAGTATGTAATAACAATAAACTTAAATCGTCTGACTGTGGGTTTGGTTTGTTTTGAATTTTGTGCAAAGCTACACGAGGGCTATCTGCGCTAGCCGTCCCTAATTTTGCAGTGCAAGACTAGAGAGAAGGCAGCTAATCATCACAACCCACCGCCAACTTTTAGGTTAATCTTTTACCAACGAATAGTGGGATCGACCGTACATTATAACGCTCCAACGGCTGAAAGGGCGAGCAAGTTTGGTGCAACAGGGATTCGAACCTGCGACTCTCAGATTACTAGTCGGATGCCTTAACCACCTGGCCATGCAGGGCCTATCTTCTATAGTACTGCAGCCAGAGGAATCTCAAGCTCAAAATAGATTATCTATAATTACAGAGTCGCTTGATAATTAAAGTCCAGACAACCAAACAGATGATGACTGAAAGACAGTGCAAATGATTCAGCTGCTCAAGGCTTTAACAATGTGCTTTCGCATGATAATTTGAAAGGTTTTCCTGATTAATAAACTGCTTAACGTTAGATGAATATATAAAATAGGGTTTGTTTTGTATAACATTTTTGGTGATTATATAAAAGATAAACTAAATTGGTGTTTTCTTCCAGCTCATGTGCCACTTCGGTGTTAAAAATAACTGAAATGTATGATAAACATTTCTTACGTTTCAAATTTTATTATCTGTGTGTCGTCAGTTTAGAAGCTCTTAAACTAAAGCTGATGAATTTCATCGCACTGAAACAGATTTTATCTGGAAAACTGAGTTCTGACTGAGACCTAAAGTTTTGTTTTTTTCTTTTGTTAGCGATATCAGGTTGAATTTTATTCACGCTCTAAGCAGATAACTTGGGCTGATCGGAAATTAGTGTAAGTTGGTGATAAAACATTAAAAACTTTCCGTGATTGAATTTTACTAATATTTTCTCTCTGCAATGAAACTTAAGTTGCTTATCAAAGGAAAATAAGAAATCGTCTTTAAGAAACATATTACAGATTTAGCTAAACTTAAAAATTACCTATATTGCACATTTTGTATCAAACACAACTCTAATAACTTTTTTTTTACTAAACATCAGTTATTTATTACAAGTAACTGCTAGTGAATGTGAGTGTGTGTGTGTGTGTGTGTGTAAATGCACGAAATAGTCTTAATGGCATAAATTACACTATTTGTAGAGAGACAATTAAATCAGTACTATATAACAATGAAGGAAATTATCATAAAACCAAAACAGAGACAATTATTATGACATTCTATTTAAGAAAAAAAAATCTTTGTCCATTTCCAGTCCTTGTCATTATAACACCAAAAAGAGTTGGAGATACTCCATAATTATTACAAAATTATGTAAAATTAAATTTAACAAGATTATCAACACACTTATCTCCCATCTTTAACAAAACTTATTCAAATATAATCCTGGTAAGCGGAGACAAACCCAGCTAACTGAAACTGGTATTTCCGGTCCTCTACACTGAACAAGTCACTAAATAATATTTTAAGGTTCGTTTTTCATAAACCCAGGATGACCTTCAATAGTTATCCTCTCTACGATTTCTAAAATGTAATAATATCATTCAGATGAAAGTTATCTAACATTTTGTAACAATTATTCAACTCTGCCGAGCAAAACTTGACAGCTCAGTATAAAAATCTGGCTACACGTTATACATATTAAACTATACTAGTAAGTGTCCAATATCAAAGAAATCTATCTTCGTCTAAAGGAATTTAATCGGTTCAGACCAAATTTGGTTTGTTAACTTAACAGTGAAAAAGAAAACCAAATTCATGTTAATTTTTTTCATATACATGAAAAATGGTTTGTTTATTTGTTTTGAATTTCGCGCGAAGCTACGCGAGGGCTATCTACGCTAGCCGTCCTTAATTTAGCAGTATAAGAATAGAGGGAAGACAGCTGGTCATCACCACCCGCCACCAACTCTTGGGCTACTCTTTTATCAACGAATAGTGGGATTGATCGTAACATTATAACGTCTTCACGGCTAAAAGAGCGAGCATGTTTGGTGCGACGGGGATTCGAACCCGCGTCCCTCGGATTACGAGTCGAGTGCCTTAACCACCTGGCCATGCCGGGTCTGTTGAAAAATAAGAATATTTTATAAAATAATCCGTATATCGTTATTGGATTACTGATGTAAATAGTTTAGTTTGAACAAACCCGCATCGCAACAAAGTTGTACAATTCAAAGACTATAACTAAAGTTTTCAGTATTTTTGCTTATTTCCCATAATAACTAAAAATATGGAGTAATAACATGTCCAGCTATAATGCGGAGAATAGTGATATTACTGCTGTTTAGGTTTCCCCGATCTTCTCCGATTCACATAATTTAACTTCCAGTTTATATTAGGATTTGAATAAGCACTTAAGCCTGAATTAGAGAAGTATATCATGATTACAATACTTTTCAGGATATTCTTACTAGCTGATGTAGAATATAGTTTTCTGTAGAAGCAAAATTCAAGATTATTAAATTTCACGCATTAAATGTAGCAAATTCAGAAAGCAGAAATCTTAAACACACTGTGAAATGCGTTGCGTTGAACAAGGAACGACGCATCTGTTTCGCTGCAGCTCTTTACCCTTATCTTATAACAATTTTCTTGGAGAATGAACACAAAGGTTTTGCTTATTTTTAGCCAGTTTGTTCGTGTATTTTTGCGCTTTCACAAAAGAGGAAGAAGTGCAATCTTCTTACAATAAAAAATATTTTAAGGCAAGACATTTAGCGTGCATTATAAGAGCATGAAATGAAAGCCCATTATGGACTGAAAGTTCACTTAATTGTAGACTTTCATCAAGGGAAGAGATGGGTATATAAATCAGTCAACTTGCACATCTATTTGATTTAGAGTGGAAGTTTGGAGTCATACAGATGTAGAAATATAAGGTGACTTATTTTTACTATAAGACTTTTTTAAAAAAACTGCCTTTTAGGTCAAATATCAGAAGTGATTGCCTCGTCACAGCTAGCTGCAGATCATAAACTGTAGTAGAAATTGAGACTATGTGGGTCAAAGCACTCAGCTGTTAATCACCTTCCGTAGCCACTACCTAGTTTGGCATTTGCGTTTGGGTCATATTTGAGACTTGTTATTTCTAACCACGCTTTAGGGTGTTATGACAATAGAAATGTTTGTTATGAGTTACGTAATAATGACAATAAGTGGCAATGGACTTTATTTTTTGTTGAAATAACACAGTAGACATCACTGTTTAGGGTTGTTGGTACGTATTTTCATATATGTTTATATACACGATGTGTTTCAAAGGCTCGTACTAATAGGCATAATTCCATAATTCACTATTAACCTGGCCTAGCATGACCATATGGTTAGGGCTCTTGACTTCCAGTTCCACCAAACATGCTTGCCCTATCAGGCTTGGAGGCGTTATAAAGTGATGGTAAACCATACTATTCTTTGGTAAATAAAAAGTAGCCCAATAGTTGGCGGTGGACGGTGATGACTAGCTGCCTTCCCTCTGGCCTTCCTCTGCGAAAATTAGCGGATTTAGCTCTCATGTAGCTTTGCACTAAATTCAAACCAAACCACTATTCACCTTTACTTTAACAACTCAACAAACTGACATCAACTTGCATACACAAATCAAAAACAGTTTATCATAATCTTTACAACCATCTATTATCTGAAGAAAATAAACAAATATTATTTAGAACAGTTGAATGGCCACGAGTACGGACTCTTGAGATACTCTGTACGTAAAAATATACGTATGCATAAGAATGCGTTTTCATAATTTACACAGATTTGATATCTGTATATTATTTTCCAAGTTGTTGCATATTCATTTTTGATTATTTTTACAGCTATAACAAACAATTTCATTGAAATAAGTAATACAGAAATATCAAGTATTAAATTAACGAGTCGTAGCCAAAGTACGAGTACACAAACTTAGTAACTGAATTATCTTATTGCTGTACGTAGTCATGAATATTTAAAAAGTCAAAGTATGCTCTTACACAGTATATTTAAATCGCCACTTAACTGAGAAATTACTATACATAAATTATAAATATCTGGGCCCTCTATAATAAAAATAAAAATTTTAAGTTTGGATATCAAACTACGATGAATTATTTGGTTTGTTTGTGTAGAATTATGAGGCTAATTATCTCTAATGGTTTAAATATGGATTAACATATTTAACCCACACGTACGAGATCTTTCTTATTGAATCAAATTAATGAGGTACTTCGATCAGTGAGACTAAATAAAAACAAGCTAACGGATTTAATAAAACAGTGATTTATGACCTTAGCTGACCTAAACAACAAAAAATAGAATTTCTAGTATATAACTATATAATTCTCTCATATGACAAACTTAAAATGCTAGTTTTGAGTCATGCAAAATGTTAACTACAGCTTTACCTTAGAATTTTTTACGATTTTATTAAACAAAATTACACACACTTTTACAGAAAGCACGATTTATAAACAAGTATGAAACATGAATAATGGAGTTACCTTAAAATATGTTCTTTCACGTAAGGATACTAAACACTTATTAATCTAATGCCAACAAATATCTTTAATATTTGTGAAAGTGTCATTTACAGTTCAAACTTAATGTCATCATTTCTTAACCGATGTCTTAAACAAAAAGGTAAAAAAAAACACAAAATCGACTTTCACTGTCGACTTTCAAAGCAACAGTAACGATATTATACCAGATACGTGATTTGAGCGCGTGGGTTTACAGCGAACTGAACAAGTCGAGACTTAAAATGACAACGATTTTCCAAGCACATATTTAACAATATATGAAAATATAGGTAATATGTGCTTGAAAATCATTATTACATAACAATTAGCCATTATTAACTGTGGTATATTATTCAGTAGCTGCCATCATCAAAATACTTGATACGAAACACATCATCATTATAATAGACATTGTTGAAATCGATCGAGTACATTTATACGACAGACAAAGATAAAATCAACCCAGAAAGAACAGTTAGTTTCGAAAATCTCTTCAGTAACATTAAACGCACGGATATATTAATTATACTATATACGATACATTTCAGTTTATTTTGAATT
Source organism: Tachypleus tridentatus (assembly GCF_004210375.1). NCBI lineage: Eukaryota > Metazoa > Arthropoda > Merostomata > Xiphosura > Limulidae > Tachypleus > Tachypleus tridentatus. The sequence continues at coordinate 72,030,460 of NC_134825.1, forward strand.
TTGCAATTGAATTACTGTCCTAGTGCTGCTGCAATGGAAGACATTATTTAAATTTAGCTGAGAATAACTGTAAATTGAAAAGTTAAGAAAGTATTTGTTGGTCTCATAAGTTCGGTTATTATTATTTTTAACCTAATATATTCTAATAACATTTTCGAAGTACTTGTTTGTTTGTTTGTTTTTGAATTTCGCGCAAAGCTACTCGAGGGCTATCTGCGCTAGCCGTTCCTAATTTAGCAATGTAAGACAAGAGGGAAGGCAGCTAGTCATCACCACCCACCGCCAACTCATGGGCTACTCTTTTACCAACGAATAGTGGGATTGACCGTTACTTATAACGCCCCAACGACTGAAAGGGCGAGCATGTTTGGTGCGACTGGGATTCGAATCCGCGACCCTCAGATTACGAGTCGAATGCCTTTACACACTTGGCCATGCCGGGCCCTTCGAAGTACTTAAACGGTTGAAACTACTGATACATTCTATCAAAGATTTTCTACTATAAACCTGTTACCAGCTATAACGAGAAATGAAATTATCATCAGTACTGCGGAGAATATTAAATTATTTTTTTCGTTGTAAGCGTCGGTTTACGTTGTGTAACATTTCACTGTTATATTCAATAATTGTGTAAGAAAACCTGTACACACAGCCTTACTCACGTTTCTGTGAGGTAATCAAATATTTCACAAGGCTCTAGATCTGACCAACAACTTGCATACCAAGGGAACGAACGCTTTGCCAATTCAAACAAAGGATTAAATTCCTAGTAGTTACCAATACAGCACTCTTTAACAACTCCAACTGCCACACTAGTGCTATTTTCTCAATATATTTCTCTACAAGTGTGTTGATATTTGGTCGATGAAGAATAAAACTATTAACAACATACATTGTACTCGAGAGCGATCTGACAACCTTATTCAGAGCGATCTAAAAACAAACAAATCGTGCAAGAAAAACCAGGTAAATGTTGAAAGTACTATCTTCTTCCTCAAACCACAGCTACAAAACTGTTGTTGTAATGTTAAACAACGTGACGAAAACATGTGATAGAACAGTACATTTTAATGTTATGGTTTCCAATGACAGTACAAAATGGAACACCAACGATTTGACTATATGGTGATAAAATATTTTCCTTAATGGAAATGGTTATTTTTAAATAACCATTTTAAATTTGAACATTGCTACGAGATTACAGGTTGGAACTTTTACTTATAACACTTAAGTTAATTCTTCTAGCTCCAATAATGACACAAAATGAAAATAAAACTATGTTTATGACCACAGAACTCTAATCGAAACTAACTCTTCATATTGTATTGTAATACGTCATCATGGCTATTAACGGGCCGAGTGCGACTTATTGATTAACGTGCCGAACTGTGGATCTGAGGATCCGTGGCTCACGTCACGTTAAAGCATAAAATAAATTCGCACACCGTAAGTCGGGGCTGTGCGTGCGTTATAAGAATGACGAGAAACCCCCATTATGTGGTCTAAAAAGAGCAGCCCTTGTGTGACTTTCCGCGAAATTCAACGAACGAACAAATAAACACTAGCCTTTCGTATTTCGTCACCACAGTTTATCACTCTACCTCTAACTTTGTATCTTAGAACGGCTGTTATGGGTATTAAAACTTTTATTGAAAAGGAGAGAACAATGTTTCTACCTTCCCAGGTCATCTATAGGTTACGAAAGAGAGTTTGAATGTGTGTTAACGTTGTTCTCTCCTTATCAATAAAAGTGTTAATACCCATAGCAGCCGTTCTGAGATACATTTTTGTTGCAAGTGGGTTTCTCGTCATCAAGAATGACCTTGACCACTGACTTTCCATTCTTCATACTGTCATCACTACGATTTACCACGCTTTTCTTCACCACACTGTGTCATCATAGCTATGCATTAGTCCACATGTTAAGTTTTAGTACGATTTACTACTAGTTCAGTTTACATATTGCATACTTTTATATTTTGATTTATTACAATATTTAGTGTAAATTAAAAGAACAATATGTAACTTTTAAAATCTTCCCTCATCAATTTCATCCACTTTGAAGTCAGTAGGATTACCAACCGAAGACAGTAACATCTAAAACAGTGGTTCTCAACCTTCCATTGGTCAGGACCTATAACTTTGTTTTGTTTGGTTTGAATTTCGAGCAAAGCTACTCAAGGGCTGTCCGCTTTAATCGTCCGTAATTTAGCAGTGTAAGACAAGACGGAACGCAGCTAGCCGTCACCATCTACCGCCAACTCTTGGGCTACTCTTTTACCAACGAATAGTGGGGTTGACCGTCACCTATAACGCCACCACGGCTGAAAGGGCGAGCATGTTCGGTGTGAGGGGAATTCGAACCCACAACCCTCGGATTACGAGTCGAGTAACTTAATCACCTGGCCATGCCGGGCCTTTTATTAACTTTGATAGCCAATCGAGACCCAGTAAGTAACTTTATTTCATTCAGGGTTTCTAAATTACTAAAACAGGTTACATTTTATTTATTTTCAAATCTGTGGCAAACGTTTCATACTTCTGACGACCCAAGTTGAGAAAAGCCGATTCTGAAGCATAGTACATTTTGTTGTTATTACGCTTTAACCAAATTCCTTAGGTTTTGTAATTTCATACATTCGTCTCATAAAATTCGTTTACAGACTTGATACGTGCTCTAGTTTTGAGTCCGTATGGTGAGTAGTTCTAGATAAAAGCCACCATGAGTTATGTACCGTGTCCACGGTGGGAATCAAACCCCGGATTTTAGCGTTGTAAGTCTGTAAATTTACCGTTGTCCCACCAGGGAACATTTTTGTGTTTGAAAAAAAATAGTGTAATAAACCACTTATATTTAGAATTCACGTAACGCTTTCGTTAGAACATTCTCTGTTTTACTTTACCACATTAATATCAAAAGTGAATTCAGTAGTAACTAAGCAGAAAACTCACGTAAAGTTTACACAACACGTACAATGCATCATTTATAAATGCAAAATGTAGTTAAAAATCAAAAGAAAAGAACTGAAAATTAAAAACTTTCATAGCAAGAAATTTCTTAATCTTTAAAATATCTGATTGGCTAACGATGGGGTGTATACATAAATGTATAATCTATATTTTTGGTTAGTCCTAGCTATATAGATAAATACTGAGATAATAAACAAGCCAAGTTTCTAACGAACTCTCGGACGATGATTTACTTTACCAGTTCTTCCTACACTGGCTGAGACATCGTTCAGTTCCTGATGCACTGTACCGCCTTCCTATTTATAGAGCTATCTGTGTTATGATCTTAGCTATATTTATTTTTCATAGCTACTACGCTTCTTGTTTATTCAACTTTGTTATCCACCAGTATAAAACCGGAGTTAACAGCCTCACCGCTAATCAGAATATAAAATTAACTTCAGTTAATCAAGCATGAACAGAACCTGTTATTTTATCGCGAACATATTTTTAAAAACTATGCCAACCTAAATGGTATCTTAAAGAAAAGTTTAACAAGAGAAAACTTCTGCTAATTAACTTGTGCGAGGACCTGAACGTCGAAATAACACGTGTACAGAATAAGAGCAACGTTGGTATGACTAACAAAATTGTTGAGTTTGTTGGTTGTTTTTATTAAGCTCAAACGTACAAAATTAGCTATCTGTGCTTTGCTCACCATTGGTATCCAAACCCAACTTTTAATCTAATAACTTATGGTTGAGCTATTTTTTAAACTTCAAAGGAGCTTTCGAATTCAGGTTAATCTTAACGTGAATGTGTGGACTACACGTACAATATGTTTGTTTTGGAATTTCGCGCAAAGCTACACGAGGGCTATCTGCGCTAGTCGCCCCTAATTTAGCAGTGTAAGACTAGAGGGAAGGCAGCTAGTCATCACCATCCACCGCCAACTCTTGAGTTGCTCTTTTATTAACGAATAGTGGGATTGACCGTCACATTATAACGCCACCACGGCTGAAAGGGCAAGCATGTTTGGTGCAACAGGGATTCTAACCCGTAACCCTCAGATTACGAGTCGAGCGCCTTAACCCACCTGGCCATGCCAGGCCTCGCACAATATGCAGTCGACAGTTCATGACCTAAAGATTAAATATTTATTTTATATCTTCTTGTAAAATATAAGAACAGTAAGACGTAAATTACAATAAATGTTTATTTGAGCCACGTGTACCTTGCCTCTTATATTTACATTTTATTTGTGCTTACCCAGCCTGGAAACAATATAACTTAAAGTGTTATTCAATCGAATGAAGCTCAAAAGTGAGGTTAGAGCATATTTTAGGAACAACATTTGTTTATTCAGTTCACTTGATGAATCCGCTTTTTTGGAGACATCATTAGTTATAACAAGCGGAACATTTAAAATGGTTAGAGTTAGGGCATGACTAGATTAGCGTCGCTAAAAATATCAAGGTTGTGAGAATATAATCAGTAAAGACTAACTAACCTTTCAGCACATGTGGCTCGTGCTACCCAAACAGATGGCAAAAGACGTTATGGGGAATTTTGTCCCACTGTTCAGTAAATGTACCGTTAAGTTATCTAACGCTGCATTGACTTACACGACATTCAAGGAGCTTCCAGAGGTGATCCATGGAACTTAGATCTTGTTGGTCTATGCACGAATGCAAAAGGTTCTTGTTCAAGACAATCCATCATAATCCTAGTGGTATGGTAGTGCTCCAGGTATTATCCTGCCTTTCTGATATCTTTTATGAAGTATGTGCGTGTCTGGATATTGTATGTTTAGATTCGTCATAAAATTCTATAGCTCTAGGGTGAGGGTTGTGTTCAGAACTTACGTTATTGGTTTATAGGAAAAACACACGATCTTAGGTATGTCACACCTCTGATTATTGCCAGTCTGGGCTGCCTCTGTTTTCTTATTGATCTGTTGCCAACACGACAGTCGCGTAAGGAGACAGAACTGTTGCTACCCGGGTTCAGAGGTCGTCACTGGATTTCAAAGCTGCTACTACATTTGCCAAACAGAGGATTTGTGCTCATAGTTTCCGTTAAAGAGCTAAAAGTAGTTATGTGTACTTATATACACACACGTATAAACTCTTTCTTCTTGGAATATCTTTTCCATCCCTGTGTTTTTGTTGTTCTTCCTGCTCCCTTCTAATAATCACAATTGTAAGCCACTTATGAAGTTTATTTCTTGAAACTTGAAGAATATATACCTTGGCCTCTAAAACCGTTTGAATTGTTTGATTAAATACCTGCTCCCATTTTAGCATGGTCAGGTGGTTAGAGTGCTCGACTCATAATCTGAGGGTCGCGGGTTCAAATCCCCGTGACACCAAACATGTTTGCCTTTCAGCCATAAAGCGTCATAACGTGACGGTCATTCCCACTATTTATTGGTAAAAGCTGGTGGTAGGTGGTAATGACTAGCTGCCTTCCTTTTAGTCCAACACTGCTAAATTAGGGGCGCCCAGCGCAGATAACCTTCGTGTAGCTTTGCGCCAAATTAAAAAACGAATCCTACTTTAAAAGATCAAATATCACAAAAAACACGTATTTTAAACCTCAGTTCTATTACGATTCTACTAATCCAAATAAGACTTCGAATATAAATAACCTGCAAGAACCTCCATAGATGAAAACAGTTTGAATTTGTCTTTCTTTTGATGTTACATGGGTCAAAATTTTTACAAAATCCCAAAATTTGTGATTTAGACCTGTCATTCCTCTATTTTGGTCAATCCAGATGATACTTTGCACAAACAATACGTTGCGACAGCCTCCAGATAGATTTGGGATTCATACCGTTCTTGCAATCTTAAAGGAATCGCCCCCCAGTGGCTCAGTGGTATGTCTGCAGACTGAGAACACTAAGAACCGGCTTTCGAAACCCGTGGTGGGCAGAGCACAGATAGCCCATTGAGTAGCTTTATAGTTAATTTAAAACAACTTACAGGAATCGAGAGTAAAAATGTTTCGTAGAATTAAGATTTCTGGTCTGCTGTTCCTGTAAATCTAGACCAATGTAGGTGAAACCTTTCAAAAAGAAGCCTTGCAATAAAACCTACAAATTAAAGCAAAAACTCGGATTTTCAATTTTTTTTTTACATTTTACAGAAGAAAAAATAAATCGCAGTGTATGTAGTAAATAGATAGCTTTGAACATAGATATATATAATTTATATAGGTATATGTTAAAATGCATATTAACAATGTATTAATTCACACAATTTATGAAATTCCATATTATCTGTTTGTTTTGTTTTTGAATTTCGCACAAAGCTACTCGAGGGCTATCTGTGCTAGCCGTCCCTAATTTAGCAGTGTAAGACTAGAGGGAAAGCAGCTAGTCATCACCACCCACCGCCAACTCTTGGGCTACTCTTTTACCAACGAATAATGGGATTGACCGTTATAACATTATAACTCCCCAACGGCTGAAAGAGCGACCATGTTTGGCGCGACGGGGATGCGAACCCGCGACCCTCAGATTACGAGTCGCACGCCTTAACACGCTTGGCCATGCCGGGACCCCATATTATGTGTCAAATAATGGATCTCATTTCCCCAAAATTGCCTGTCAATCTTCTGCCATTGTGGATAAAACTATTTACACAGAAACTATTGTATATAAGTCACAATTTAGCATACTTCAAAATATGTTAATACTTAGTGTCATTCCTTCTGGAATATAAATGTAGTTTATGCCACCTACCGCTGCCTTTAACACCATTCACTCTTCAACTTTATTCTATGGACCTCACATCAAATAAGGTGGGAAAAAGTTATATTGTACTCGCTTGAGAATGTTGGTCTTTCTTGTATTTAATTTGTAATTATTATGATCGGTTAATGCGAGTTTTGTTCAATTTCATGTTATTATATTCGTTTACGATTGGCTAATATGATCTTTGTTCAATTTTATATTTATTATATTTGTTTATGATTGGCTAATGTGAGTTTTATTCAATTTTATATTTATTATATTTGTTTATGATTGGCTAATATGAGTTTTATTCAATTTTATATTTATTATATTTGTTTATGATTGGCTAATGTGAGTTTTATTCAATTTTATGTTTATTAGATTATATTCTAATTACGTGGTTATAAAAAAAAACTTGTGTATATTTATTCCTGTTGTGTGTGTTTAGATGACAATCAACAACTTGAGTGTTTAATATTCACATACATCGATTTCCTTATTATTGCAGAGTTACAACTGAGTTAAATACAGTTTCAATATATCGTAGAGCAGTCAGATCTCTGCGTCTGCTCTCCTACACTATAACTGTGTCGCCATTGAAGCTGTTGAGCTAGTAAATCAACAATTCAGCATGATGTGCTGAAGGGTTCATTTAGGACTCTCAGTTAATTAATTAATAATCACACAGGATGATAAATACTAATTAATGAACAATCAGTTATTATAATATTTATTTTGATGTGTCTCATGACACCTACGATGATATGCTAGCTAATCTACAAATTAATTTTGTGTTTGACGTGTGTCATTCAGGAACACAAACTAATTAATGAACAATCTAATACATTATGTTTCTGATGTAACTTAACGAAGATTGTTAAAGTCATTCATATATTCAGTTCACTTCGTCACCCTACGTGATATTCAACTCTAACAAACCGTACGAATAGTCCTCATTCAGTTATATCTGAAGATCCAATACTAAGTTGGTTTATATCAGCTATGAAAGTTCAAGAACGTGATCACTAGCCGTCTAAAGAACCAATATTTATAGCAAAGTGAGCTCATTCTATTTGAAAACTATTGGTTTAGTTGTTTAATCAAGTTAAGAACAATCGAAGGCAGTAAAGGCTGTTGTGGCGTTAATAAAACAAACTATTCTGTGAAATTTTGATCAGTTAGGTGTGTTTCAAATGGACTCAAGAAACTAGCTCAAATAATCAAACGGAATGAAACAATTTTATTAAAATTGCTCTTTTCATCAAATGAGCAAAGTTTCCCCAAATATAAACAACTGTGACTTAGGAAAGTCTGAATCTTTATACATGAAGAGAATACTGGAAGACTTAAACCACAATAACGTATCTGTCAGCCATTACCACACTTAGAACAGTTCAGTGAAATCTTTGGTTTTTGTGAAGGCTCTTAGATATAGTAGCATCACTATTTTGTTTCTTTAAATTTTTATTAAAGATTTTTTAAAACTGTATGAAAATATAGGCTTAGCACATAAATACATGTCTTGTTAGCTTAGCAAAGTATCAGAAGTTTTTGCAGCGTAATTTTTTGCTTACGAGATCATAATGTGTGAAAGTCAAAAGTTTCTGTTTCGAAATTAAAAATGAATTCAGATACACAAATAAATAAACAAACATAAATTAAATTGACTTATAAATATGAAGCTTATGTACTGTCAGACAATAAATCATATGTGGATTAACTGTAAAGTATATATGTTAAATGTTCAAATCTAAAAAGTCTAAAAGGTGTAAAGTGTGGCCTAGGTCTGTACTTACATTTCATTACAACAATCAGTGTCATATATACGATATATGTTGTTGATTTATAAACATTTCTTTCTACTTGCATCAACGAACTTTAAATAGTTTTGAATGATATATGGGATTACTAGAGCTCATAAGACATGTGACAGATTGTTGACGTTACTGGGTTCATCAACGAACTTAATATTCAAGATGATGAATTTATATGACGGTTCTATGTTCTTGATGAAACATTAGTATATAAAAAAAACTTAATTCAATCGATGTTAAGAGGTTCATGAACTCCATATGATATACAATTTTGAAGACAGAGAATGTTCATACTACACATACATACTGATGAATTACAGACGAGACGTAAATAAAATGTCTATTATCACACTGTTCATGATGAACTACGAAAAACAGTACCAACAGACACAAAATAATTAAAAAAATATTTGTGGCATCGCTGTAAAACAAATAGGAAATTTATCACCTGATTCTATACTAGCTTCTTCTGAATTCAGAAAACTCACCTGTTTCTGCTTACAGCATTTTTATCTGTTTCACTGAGAGCATATATCATTTGTCTTGGTGTTTACTTCTAAAACGCCCAGAATCTTTACAATGTTGAGATAGACTTAATTATCTTGGAGAGAGAACTGGGTGTTATATGAAACATGCAGACTAAAAATATGAAGGATAAAATGGTGTTTTTATAATCTCTAGTGTTTGTAATCAATATTAACTGCTTAAAACAGGGATTAAGGGTTAAACTGTTGAAGCACTGAAAGGCCCAATATGGACCCCTATCGGTTTTTTTTTGACACATTATTCTTAATTCACCAAATTGTTAGCGGATCCGTGACTTTCTTATAGGGATTCTAACAAAATATTAGGCGTGCGCGCACACACACCACACACGCCCACAAAACTATTATTGCAGTTATTCCCACTTATTGCTACTGGAATATTCTATATATTTTACGAAGGAAATGAATGATCTTCATAACTTTGTGTTTAGTCACTTCTTTACAGATGGTGCTGTAAACAGGTCAAAACACTATATTATTCAGTTTGGTGTAATATGAATACCACAGTAGTGAAGGTAGTATGAAAAAAAAAAAAAAAAAAAAAGAGTTAAATTATTTCTAAATAGTTAAAGTCAATACATAAAAATATACAACCCTTAATCTTTTTTTTTTTATATTAAGATTATTCGGTTTGGTTTGTTTTGAAGTTTGCGCAAAGCTACACCAGGGCTATCTGCGCTAGCCGTCCCTAATTTCGCAGTGTAAGACTAGAGGGAAAGCAGCTACTCGTAACCACCCACCGCCAACTCTTGGGCTACAGATATCCCTCGTGTAGCTTTGCACAAAATTAAAAAGAAACAAAAGAATTTTCTACTTTGACAATATATTAAGAGACGTATTCCATCGTTCATATAGCACGTTAGGTTTTGTTTCAGACAATACAGAATTATAGTTGTCAGTAGTATATCAACAAATATGCGTAAACACACACATAAAATATACACGTACACATTATTTGCCGATGATATCAGTATGGAAAAGGGGAAACAATTACTTATCACGATAAACGTATTTGTGCAACGTAAAACAAAAATACACAAACACACAACAGCGGACTCTTCACTGAGTATTCTTAATAAAATATTAATTATCTGCGTTGTTCCAAATAATGCACTTTAATCGATTAAAAAAAATGCCAGTATATGTTCATTGAGATAATATTATAACAAATAACTATGTTTCACATAAACAAATAGGTTTAGTTTCTACGAAATACTGAACAACTCAATGAAGTTGTGAGCGAAGGCTTAAGAGCAACATTTGGAAGAATATTTCCACATTTTAAATATTAAATATTGTCAATTTAAATTTCATCGTCAGCTAAAATTAGGAGAGCTTCGAAGCGCTCTAGTGGAAAAAAAAAACACTTGTAAATATGTGCCCATTATATATAAATTACCAGTAAAACCACCAAGCGATTTTAAAAATTCGATAACTCGAACAATTTCTTTCGTAAGAAGTGAATTGGAAGACATGTTAATATTGGTATTAAAATGGAAAATTACTTTTTCTTTAATTTTAGTTTAGCGTCTTAACAACAAGTAAGAAAAAAAATATAAAAAATGTATGAAAAAAACAAACAAACAAGAATTCTGTCATTCGTTTCGAGGTAGGGGGAAGTCGTTCTTTCCGACAAAAGGAGCAAGCATGTTCTGTCGGCCCTGTGTTGAAACATTCTTTCGGCGTGCGCGCGAGAGCGCGAGGTGGGTACAACGAACTACAGGCGATTCTTTGTTCACCTTCCAGAAACGCTTATTTCCGTTCCATGCCTTAACGCGCCATTAAGCCTATCCGTCTATCTCACACTGTACCCTTCGTTAAAAACTAGGGTACAAAGCTTTATAGGGACATAATTTATCTTAACGCGTCTCCTTCGCACTTTCAGGGAGCTTTTCTGAACAGAACCCCACTGTACCATGGACATTGCGATCCTTGTGGTTTGCGAGAACTTCAGCTAAATACAGAAGAACTGCTATCACATGCCATTAAAATATGTATCAACAAAGACTATATTTACGTCATCCACTGACCCACACGTTCTGAATCCTCACTAGGTGACTGAAAGGGCATCGCTTTAAGCTAATACTGAACGTTACAGTGTGGGCTGATTAGGGGCTAGATTAACACAAAAAATGCACTACTGACAGAAAACAGAATCTTTTTACAGAACAGAACTCTACCGACGAGGTATGACGGAGGTGTTGATGGAAATTTAACGTAATATGTTTTACTTCTGTGTTGGGTTACTAATACGTTCCAGGAAAGGAGCAAGGCCTTGAACTAAAAACTATACACATTAGTAAGTGAGGCCGTTGTTTTTATATATCCTGCTTAGGTCGAATTGTTACAATTAACACCATGTTACACACACGAGTAACACTTCTTCTAAAAGGAACCACACGCGTATATGTATTGGTGAAGTGTGAATTCTGGCTTTGACAGGTTTCAGTTTGTAGTATATAACTCATGATGCTAATTGCTTTGTTTCCCGGTCAGAAACCTATACTTATTTAGAATACAAATAATTGAACTCTGAACAATAAAGACGACTTGAAGTACTTTGAATCATTTTGAAACACTCGTCTGACGTTGTTAAACTTGTTAGTCGTGCACGCGCAATACAAGAGTCAAATTAAATTTTTAAAAATGAAAATACATTTTGATGTATAGAATTATCAGATGCGTTTCCACTGCTATTAAAACATGTGAAATTGTAACACCTAAAAAAACATGTATCTAAAAAAATGAAATATTAAAAAAGTATATTTACTATTCAATTTTTGGTTAATGGAAAATTTAAAAAGTTAGTATAGTAACTTGTTTGTGTTTCGCGAGCTAATAATAGCAATCTTCAAAGGAAAGCTCATGCTTCACCAGATCTCAATTAACTGGGCAACAGAACAGCTTTAAACATTTTTGTGAACTAATAAAATAACAGCAATTCTATGAAGAAATGTATCCACTTGCTCAAATATCTTAAAAATTGTGGAAAGATTAACTAAAACTCATTAAGTATTTTATACTAAAACTAAATTGAGAAAAAGTACGACTAAATATGTCTATTCTAAGAAAAACATTTCATCCATTTGTTATTGTTTACTTCTAAAAAACAAACATTAGTGCATTAGTTCTATATCTTTAAGTACTAAAATCTGAAAACCCAGCAAGTTTTCTTTCCGAAAATTAACTATACTTACTTCCACAGCAAAAATGAAACAACCAAGATGGCGACAAGCACCACAGAACAGCAGACAGCAATTACAGGAAGAGATGGAAAAGTTGGATGTGTGTACTCAGCCCCTAGCGGTTGAACGTCACAATACTGTAGGTCAGAGTGTTGGCCCTGACACATCTGTACGTAAGGGGGAGCAGGAGGCGGGGGTATCATGAATTCAGGGGGAGGAGGTCCTGGACAGTCACAGCTGTCGTATTGCTCATCTTCTTCATTCCAGTAGGGATTAAGACCCACGTACATGTTATTCTCCGGGTCCATAATTTATCAGGAAAAATGAAATCTGTAAAATTAAAAGGGTATATCATATTCAAATTACGTTAGCTTATTAAGTATGGAAGAAAATGTACGTATTCAATTAGTAATTTTCGTAAATTTATTATTCAGATTTTTTTTTAAATCAGTGCACAATAAACAATAAAATCACAAACTATAACTTCCTGTACTTTCTGAAACGTGTACAACATTGAGTTGGTTCTTATGTCCATGACAAAATAGTTATCAAGTATTGAGTGCCCTGCCTGAGGAGTGAAGGCACTCCTAATACTGATTCTTATGTAGCTGTCAAAAAACAGCGTACTCTCGCCAGGTTATATAGAGATACGTAGCTTGGTGTAGCCTAAAAATTAAAACTTGAAACCACGAATTCAATTTATAATGTATAAATATACAAGTCTAGCACTTCGAAAAATCAACTTTTTTGTATAATTTTAACATAGGATGCCTATCACTGAGTATATGTATCAGTTCATATATAATTTTACTGTTAATAAAGCTACGTCGTCATTCTACCACACTGATGATTATTTTAGCCTGCTTATTTTCGCCAAAAACTAAGAAATTATCGCCACTGATCCACTTGTAGCACATCTTATTTCACACTTTTTCAAGGGTAAAACGTAACAAGTATGTGCTGAGCAAACATGCTTTATCCTTTTCTACTAATATTTTAGACACTTGATAAATCTTGCAAAGTAACAGCTGGTTTGCCTTACAGTACATATAAAGTTATTTGATAGCTACTCAGGATCACTTAAATCACAACATATATTCAAACATTTTCTAAGCACCTTGAAATGTTGAATGTTAATACGTATAAAACATATTTCAACACTTTGAAACAACGTAAACTAATACAAGTATTCACACATTTTCCAAACGCTTTAGAACGTTGTTAATAACAACACAAACATATCTTCAGGGACAACGACAAAGGAGGAACGTAAGAATATCTTAATTCCATTAATGGTTTATTCCTTTGTTTTCATAGCAAAGCCACGTTATGCTTTCTGCTGTATCCGCCGCAGGGAATCGAGCCCCGTAGCTAAGCTTTGTACATCCATAAACTTACTGCTGTCTTACTAGGGACCTCATTCATAGTTGCAGCCTGAACGTTTTGTGAATAGCATTCTATCTTCAGTGCAAATAACAAAACTATGAATGAGATTCTAGAGTGTTAGAAAAGACGTGTTTGTGTTGTTAGTAATGAAAATTGACACACGGAAGAGGTTCTTAAGAAAACAAACTTGTAAAGATGGTCAGTTTTAATCATAGACATAGTACGTTTTGAAAAATAAATATTAATGTACATTAGAACTTATCTTTAGTGAGAAATTAATAGTTAACTGTTCAGTACTTTTTATTTTATGATGAAAATCCAATGTTCACAATAGAAAAGGTTAGACAACACCAAAAATATTTTGATTGCGTTATTATATGTTTTCAGTTTGAAATGTTCTAATCAAAACTCTTTAGCTGATCATATAACTGTTAGCTTCATCTAATTTCTGTAGTGCGTATTGTTTTTATTCAATTAAACGCTCAACGTTTCACTTTACAGATTTTTCAGAAGCGCTCACTAAAACGTAAACTGACAGTACAAAGCTTCAAAACGTTTTTCCTTCTCAAGCCAATTCAAATAGTAGAACAAATTTCAAATAAAATGTTCTTACCTTTATCTGCCAATCATCTGAAAAGCACTTAACAGAACGAACTCATTCCCGTAAATTTTGCGAGAAAATGCACACAAATTTGAATTAGCATTTATTGGGACTGTCCATAAATTTCACGTTCAGAACAACGTGGAAATGATTCACGTTACGAGATTCTTTTTATTATTACTAATTAAAAATGTTATGAGCATTAGCGTATCATAAAACTCAGAAGGGTTGGTTAACAATCAACGCTGCAACATCACGTTCTGTTTGAAATTCTCTCTTTTTATTTTTTTAATTAGCTTCAGAGGGAAAAACAGCACAAAATAGAAGTGGAATATATATTTATATATATATATAAATCCATTGCATGCTGGGCAAAGATAAACTTAACGACAAAAGCAATAATATAAATGTTCAAATAACTGGCAGAACGCAAATTAGATTGGTAAGACAGACTATACATATGTACTTAATTTTAACATAAAAAAAAGCAGTTCAACCACTTAAAAAAGAAAACAGGTAAAACTCAATTTACTAACATAAAATATGTAAATCTCTTAAGGAAAATAACCACTTCCACATGGGTTTTAAAGTAAGAACAAAGTTGAACTTGAATGACTAGTTTGTTTTAAAGTGAAACTTTAAAGTACCTACGTTTTCTTGCAGAATGTCAGCAAAACTGATTTTGTGTCTGTTTAAGAATTTTGTGCAAAACTCTACCGGTATATTATCAGTGCATAGGCGTCCGTCATATTCAACCAAAAAAGTAAAAGGAAATACTGTTAATCCACAGCAACCATCATCATCTCTTGTTTGACAGCCTACAGGGCTTCACACTCACAGCCCCAAAGTGCGGTAACGGATCACGAACAATGAGCAGTCGGACACACAGTCCAGGCATGCAACCACTAGCCCACGCTCTGAACCTGACAATAAAAGAAGTTAACACAGCCGAATGACGGGAAGCTATGGGTGACGTAATCTAATATAAGTAAAGGTCTAAAGAAATAAATTTCTATGATTTCACTTGAGGTTAATTATAATACTTAAATGCGAGGTTATTTATTGGCTTTTGTGCGATAAAACTGACATTCACACTATCTTAATGTCTGTTTATTTCTGGCAATTTTTGTTATATTATTCTTTCATAATACGTTCAATAACAGTATTAGTAAAACATTTAACATATGTAATATTATTTTTTCTTAAATATATTTTTATTATTATGAGAATTGTGTTGCATTGTTAGCTTAATAAATGGATATAGAGCAAACCTAATTCTTCTAATGTGATCGAAACTTTGCGAGATATTAACGAGGTTACGGCTGAGTATCTCTAACAGCTAGGGTACACACCCAACTGGTGATTTATTACAGTCTAATTATTATAAATGTATTGTTTTATAACATACTCCGACCTATATACAGGTTTGGTAAGTCAGCTCCTAAGCTAATTTTCATTCCAACCTTCGTAGATAGTTCGGTTTTGATTAGAAATTATTGATAATGTAGGTAATAATACCTAAATAACTTCTCATCAAAATTATCGAGTTAAGTCTCAGATGTGTTAATCGGTTCATCACGTGCGGTATTGTAAGTCACTGGATTTAGTTTCTCAAAATATATTAACAGTGTATGAGTTAGACACAAAAAACATTCTTCCAATTGAAGCAAATACCTTAATTTAGAAAATAGACAAGAGAAAAGATGAAATTAACTGAATACAAACTATGAACACTGTTGTACAAAGTTACTGATACACGGGTGAAATAGAAGTGTTAGTTTCTGTGAAAATACAAGTATAAACTAACAAAATACGTGTTGGTAGTAGGCTGGTAAAGAAGTTTGCCTTCGCTTTAGTATTTCATTATTTACATTTAACAAAATAGTTTGAATTTAGATTTAAAATATTTTATGTGTGTTCTCAAGTAGAAAGTGTTGTATTATCACAAGCTACAATGATAAGGAATCAGTATATAATAGTTTCATAGAGAGTTTGTTAGTTTTAGTTTTCAACAGATTTTACTAGTCTGCTATTGTTGTAGTACTGCTTAACAATACGGCAAACGAAAGGGTTCCTTTATTCGTATCGTTGTGTATAGATATGACGAATATATATCCAAGCTTATGACACTTAATAAATGAGAATATTTCTGACAAACCTTAAAGACCCGTCTTTAAAAAAAATTATGGAATCGGTACATAACAGTTTAAGAGTTTTGACAACTTTAGTTTTCAACAGATTTAACTAGTCTGCTATTGTTGTAACACTGCTTAACAATACGGCAAACGAAAGGGTTCTTTTATTGGTATCGTTGTTTACAGATATGACAAATATATATGCAAGCTTTTGACACTTATAAACGAGAAATATTTCTGGCAAACCTTAAAGACCCGTGTTTTAAAAGATCCACACGTGACTACTTTGTTGCGTTTCTCAGTTTTTCTACAAAAATAATTGATTCTTACAATTCTATGAGTGTACACTTTAGTTTCTGCAGGAGCCGTTCCTAAAAATAGCTTCCTGAAAACTGCTGAGTACAAACCGCTCGCTACAACCTATGCAGCTCCTAAATGATTGATATCTCTCCAGTTCACAGAAGGGGTTGCCACACCCAAATCATGTCGTTGTAGATTAGAAAATAGCTACAGTTAAGGGTCTTTCCTGTTTCTATTCAGGGTCTGGGTCAATCACTATTGAATACAATGTAATTACAGTATACCTTTTTCTTTTATGTTTCGTCACTGTCTTAAAAGTACTTTTAAGTTAATGTTATTTAAGCCTGGGTGGTCTGGTCACTTGTATTTTAATGACAATAGAAATAATTATAATGTAACTCTAATTTAGCTTTACATTCGAAGCCAAACGAAATGGAGGAGGGGGTAACATACTACTTTTGTTTTTGTACTTTCATGCAGTATAACCTTTGGTCCGGCACGGCCAGGTGAGTTAAGGCGTTCGACTCGTAATCTGAGAGTCGCTGGTTCGAATCCCGGTCGCACCAAACATGCTCGCTCTTTCAGCCGTGGGAGCGTTATAATGTGACGGTCAATCCCACTATTTATTGGTAAAAGAGTAGCCCAAGACTTGGCAGTGGGTGGTGATGACTAGCTGCCTTCCCTCTAGTCTTACACTACTAAATTAGGGACGGCTAGTGCAGATAGCCCTCGAGTAGCTTTGCGAGAAATTAAAAACAAAGCAGTATAATCTTTCACACCAGTAGAACTACAACATTTTTTTCGATTTAGAGAGGAAGAGAAGAGAGACAATTGTTGCCATTATCATGCATTTAAACACATTTCAAACAATAAAAAATATACGACCGAGTGAATAAGTATTCTACTTTACATTGAACAGAGGCAGTTAAGCCTTTTATTGGTACCGTTTCTATTCTGTTTTATAGGTTAGGTTGCAGCTGAAGTTCCAATTCACATAATTATTTTTTAGACTAACTTCATTTGATACATCTGGTCTTAAACTAGAAACTTTTATAGCAACTATATGTTAATCAAATGTACACACAACAGGAAACAAAAGGTAAAGTTAGTAAAGTTTTTCCATTTTCACTTGTTAAAATAACACACTAAGTGATCTGCAAGTCTATAAAATTTTACGAAGGTAACTATTTTATCAAATGAATAAAGCATCAGTATAAAATCAGTGAAGAACTGTGAATTTGTATAAAATGATTAAGTGTATATGGGCATCTAAGGTGACAAAATACGTCATTTTCTTAGTATCAAATACCAGGGTTAGTAACCGTATAATAAATACAATATAGCTTGCTCAAAACTCAAAAATGACTTTATAATTAACGATAAGCAATCCAAACACTCAACCATTTACAACCTCATTATATTTAAGTCTAGATGTAAACCCAAAACGTATATCATAAATAAATTAGTATAAACTAAGGTATTTAGTTATTTAGGGCAAAGCGAACACGTGAACAAAAGTCGTTGTACTTTCTTCAACCCCAGTGGACAAGAGAACTATGAAAAATTCGTGAAATATTGAAGGGTTAGACACGTTTGAATTGTACATAAAGAAGATACTCTACAGACAATGAAAACAACTGGGCTTAGCATTGTCCGACGGAAATCACACACAAACAACGGAATGAAAAACATTCTAAAGAAATATAGATACGTGAATTGGAAATACAATCAATAAAACATGGAACAAATATCAATCGAAATATTTCCAGAAAGATTTAGAATTGGTGCTCAAATTAGCAAACAAAACTAAAGATTTAGAATTGGTGCTCAAATTAGCAAACAAAACTAAAGATTTAGAATTGGTGTTCAAACTAGCAAACAAAACTAAAGAGAAATGAAAGGTACAAAAAATTACAATCAATTTTAATCGATAGATTCCATACGATATTACAACTTCACAGTTTAAAATAGCTGGTGCAAAGGTATGTCGTCAAACTCGGTCGGAAATATCAGTCGCATATATATGATGTCATCTCTGATTATCAAACTTAACTTTTGGAAGTTGTTTTTAACACATTTTAATCGATGTTCATTGCACCACATCTAACTTGTATCGTGATATACAGAATTTACCAACCTTGATATAGTAATAATGTTCTGCTCGGCGGGACGTCTTACATACACTAATGAATTAACTACTATAACAGTGACGAAGCAGCAGATGTGAACTGGACCATTTAACTTAGTGACTGTATGTAAACAGATTCGTTAAGAGCTTCCACTGAATAAACAGTAGTCACCTGAATTTACACTATAAAAAGTAAAGATGATATTCAGTTTTCACAAGACGTCACGCAGGTTTCGTTACAAGAATAGTACTCGAATATTTGAAAAGATGACTGTTTGTTTTTGAATTTCATGTAAAGCTACACAAGAGCTATCTGCGTTAGCTGTCCCTATTTAGCAGTGTAAGACTAGAGGGAAGGCAGCTAGTCATCACCACCCACTGCCAATTCTTAGGCTACCTTTTTACCAACGAATAGTAGTATTAACTGTCACTATATAACGTTCCCACGGCTAAAAGGGCGAGCATGTGTGGTGTGATGGGGATTCGAACCCGCGCCCTTGGGATTATGACTCGAGCGCCTTAATCACCGAGCTATGCCGGGCTGAGTCAGTGGAACTACTATAATTCCAATCATTTAGAAGCAAAATTCTAAGTATTTGGAACTTAATTTTTTTTAGTCACACGTTTACGTTTTTCTGGATTCATTTATTTGAAACTAAGTCACTGGGGTCTCAAATGGTTTAAGATACATAAATATAAGTCACTTTGGATTTAAACTGTGCTTTGAGGCATAAGATTATCTGGGAATTCAGATACATGATATCTTTAAGGCATCAATTTAAGTCACTGTATGTTTTTGAAATTCATGTAAAGCTACATGAGGGCTATCTGCGCTAGCCGTCCCTAATTTAGCAGTGTAAGACTAGAGGGAAGGCAGCTAGTCAACACCACCCACTGCCAACTCTTGGGTTACTCTTTTACCAACGAATAGTGAGATTAACCGTCACATTATAACGCCTCCATGGCTGAAAGGGCGAGCATGTTTGGTGGGACGGGGATTCGTACCCTCAAAAAGATAAAAGTTAGCTTAAGTGCTTGGTAGAATAACTATTGTTCAACTATGACTTATTCATCAATAGTTTCTACGTATATTCATCTCTTACATTTAGTATCCAATTATAGTCGTTACCTTTAATATGCGTCTCTGCAAGGAGGAACAGTGTTCAACATTCACAACAACAACTAATACTTAACCTTTGTAAAAAATGTAAAAAAAAGGTATAATAATGGGATGAGATCGCCTCGGTTGAGCAAAACATGAACAAGCAACGACCGCGAGTGAACCAGGTTTAACTTCAAGTTGGTTTTTTTTGAGAGAATAACAGCAGGCTCCAAGTGTCACGGCAAAAGCACGTGGTCTACATGTCTAGTCCACTACATAACTTTCCTTTGAAGCAAAGCCATGCTTTTATAAAGAAAGAAACAGCTGCAATAAGCTATTATACACATTAATCAACATATTCTAATGTTTTAATACTGTTTTTGTTATTTTTGTATAATACGCTCCTAGTAGTTTTATGTACTAAACTTATCAAGAAACAGAACATACGTCAAAAGTGTCTTTTATCAACTTGTTGAGTATAAGAGTTTTACAATGCGTGTATAAACCAGATCCCAGTATCACTTATAAATCATTAATGGTCTAGGTGATATCACTACATTGTCTTGATATATATAGCGTAGTTTGTTCAGATTAAAAGTCTAATTAAAATCGTAAAGCGAGTTTATGGAACTAACTATCATGCTTACCACCTTATTGTATTGTCTTATCTATATATAGTAGAGCAAGAGTATTTTTTTCAGAATACAGTGGAACCCCTCTAAAGCAGCCACCTTCGGGACTGAGACAAACTGACCTGATTAGAGGGGTTCCACTGTACAATAACTTATTTGTTTTACTGGTGATAAGCGGATTTTTCCTTTATAAATATTTGGTTTCCATAAATTTCCTTAACTGATTCAAGTTTATATTACAATAAGCAAGTGACACATTTTCTCCAGTAGGGTTTGTTCTTGTTTGTTGTTTTTTTATTAAGAAAAAAAGTGATAGTTTTCTTTTAATGATTGTGCTGAGTCACAAGCATAAAAATGCTTTAATACGTTTACTTCCAAACTTTATCTACCACACTTGTTTCCTCATTACTTTCTAATTGTTACTCACACTGGGGAATGATTTAATATCCCAGTTTTCAAGAAAAACTCGATAAAGAGTAACATGTTAATTCTGTCTCATCCTGTAAAGGTGTTCTCATGCTCCTCACGCCAGTTACTTCTATTAAATATATCTAAATATACTATTAAGCAATTTTTCTGTTGATATTTTAAACAGCAGAGCAATTATTACTGTTATGAAATAACAATAAAGTTAGAATTCTATTGAATTGTGAACAAATGACAAATTACCTATCGTTTTAAACCTTTGAACATCTTTAGTTTTTTTTATAAGCACGTATATAAAGCCTTTTGACAGCAGTGTTCCATTATCCATTTTACACTAGCGTCCACTTATAAAAACATGCAGTTTATTAATTTTCTATACTTTATCAAGACAGTTCCGTACGAAAGGAACACACTCACGAATGCGTTTGATTGATTTGGTCTTATTATAAACAAATTTTGCTCTTCAAATATTTGTTTTCTAAAAAGCGACATCAGTTGATGTGGCACATTCCACTGCTCGTCCCATTATTTTAGATCACTAATAAGGTATAAGCTGCAACTGCATAGATTTGGCCTGAACACGATTTATCATGACAGATATTGCGTTCAGTTTAACAGCTCAAGCCTAATGCAGTCATGATATTAACTCAGTATAAGAATGAAGGGCATTTTAGTTATTAGAAGAAATAACAAACCTAATAACTACAGAATAAATATAAATTATCAGAATATGAATAAATGTTACAAAACTAAAAAAAAGAAAGAATAATATAATTACATATACATTCACACGCGTTAGGTACACGTTTTCTTATGTTATACTTCTGTGGCATGTGGCACATTTATCACCATTACTATACTTTTTAAAAATAAGCTTTTTTTTTTTTTAAGCGAACGAACTATCTGTGTCCACTGCAGGAACATGTTTGTTCGTTTGCTTGTTTTTAAATTTCGCGCAAAGCTACTCGAGGGCTATCTGCGCTAGCCGTCCCTAATTTAGCAGTGTAAGACTAGAGGGAAGGCAGATAGTCATCACCGCTCACCGCCAACTCTTGGACTACTCTTTTACCAACGAATAGTGGGATTGACCGTAACATTATAACGCTCCCACGGCTGAAAGGACGAGCATGTTTAATGCGACCGGGATTCGAACCAGCGACTCTCAGATTACGAGTTGAACGCTTTAACCCACCTGTCCATGCCGGGCCCACTGCAGGAATAAAACTCCAAACTTTAGCGTTATAAACGCTCAAGGTTAATGCTGATCCATTGGCTTTAATAGCGTTAAAATGTACAAGGGTAAAGCATCAGTTAAGTTAAATGTGTATTTAAAATGTGTTCATCAAACGAGAGTTTTTGCGCACTAGACACGCATGAAATATTGTATGTATTTCAGCTTATTATGGAGAGAGGGATCCAACCGAGTCACGCAGTGCATTCTATAGAGGTTATTACATTTTAAAGCCAATATAGATTTAAAAACAAACAGACGATAATTTTTTGTTAGTTGCATTTACTGTATCTGTTTGTAATAAAGGAAAAAGATACTATGACAAAGAAATATCTCCTATAGGTGGTACGCCACAAGTTGTATCTTGAAAGTACCACATTTTATGCTATACCTAATTGGACGTTAAAATCTAATTAGCTTTTAAAGCATGATATACCTGTCACAGGTAAAACGAACCTGAATTTTAAGGAAATTAGATATAAATACAAAACGTACGTTGCGCTAAACGATAAAACGGAGCATCATGAATTGGGCTTACGTACGTTATCGTTTGTTTGTTTGGGAATTTCGCGCAAAGCTACTCGAGGGTTATCTGTGCTAGCCGTCCCTAATTTAGCAGTGTAAGACTAGAGGGAAGGCAGCTAGTCATCACCACCCACCGCCAATTCTTGGACTACTCTTTTACTAACGAATAGTGGGATTGACCGTCACATTATACACCCCCACGGCTGGGAGGGCAAGCATGTTTAGCGCGACGCGGGCGCGAACCCGCGACCCTCGGATTACCAGTCGCACGCCTTACGCGCTAGGCCATGCCGGGCCTCTTACGTTATCGTATTCTGTGTATGTATTAGGCCCAAGTAAGATAGGTTTATTCTGTATTTATTCATGTATTGTAATGCATTATAGCTCATATTTAAATACATATTTACAAAAAATAAACGACATTGCTAACAACTAAATATGTAAAAAAGTAGAAAAATTGAAAGGAATAATGGTGAAGACGGACATAACACTGTGCAACGGAAGTGTCTACTTGGATATTTGTTTAGTCTCTACAGGTAGTGTTTCAATCATCTTACCGATTGTTCGTAACAAATTCCATAACGTTAGTTCACAAAGTTTTGAAAGAGTGCCTCATTGAACGTTTTGAGAGAAAGGATAATGTTCTTTAACAACGTAAAACATTCTTATAATTACGTGCGTAAGGGGAAAAAAAACATTTTTGTCTTGATAATGCATGTTATAATATTTAGATAAAAGCGTACGTGTTCAGTTTGGAACCCGGATGTATGGTATATGCAGCATGTATGAGAGAGAATATCTCGTGATAGATGTAATATATGTAATTTATACTGAATCCTACTTTACCACTGACGCGTCTCTAAACAATTTATCTAATGCAAAATCAATAATTTAAGAAAACAAGAGGCACGAACGCAACAAATTAGGTGTTTTCCCAGTATTACAAATGTAAATCCTCCGAACATAGGTTTAAAGGCTGTGGGTTATTGTATCACGTAGAGACTTTTTTATCTCCTTTGAAGGCCCGGCGTAGCCTAGTGGTTAGCATGCTCGGACTGTGAATCCTTAGAATCATGGTTCATGATATGATGTTGCAAGCACGAGCTCCACACTTTGGAGCTGCGAGAAGACTAAAAGTGATGGTCAAATCACACCTTTTCGTCAGACAAGAGCAGTCCAAGAAGTGGTAGTGAGTGTTGTTGACCACACGCTTTTTCCTCTCGTGAGTTTGTTCTATCGGTTCAAATCAAGGGAAGTTAGATATTTCTTAGCTTTGAGCGAAAGGCTGAAATACAGGTGCGCTTAATAAAGTAAGAAGCTAGAAGGTCACTCACTAGAGGGCATACCTGCGCCACGCTGTTTTAATAATATTCGGCCCTCAAAAAAAAACATACGAAAGTCTGTCCGTCGTTCTTAACGAACATAAACCATTTCTAACAGAATAATGAGGAATAATATTCAACATGGGTTCACCAAATTTAATCAAAATTCGATCATTTGTGAACTGTTAATGAGTTAAAATAATGTGAAGAATCGATATCAATGTTAAAAGAGAGATTTTTCTTCGTGAACTTGCTCGGACTTTTGACCTTCCAAAACTAATCTCTTTTAAAGTTAGATTGTGGTCCAAATGTATATCAATTTTCGCCTAAATCCATTCAACCATTTTTGAGAAATCTTGCTGACAAACATGCACGCACACACACAAGGTAAAAAAAATAAACCACACTACTTGGCCGTATTTCAGTTTTGACTATTTTTGCGTAGAATCCAGAACACTTACTTTCATAAGTAATAAGTTGTTGTTGTTGTTTTTTTTATTTAATAGAGTCATAAACACTTCTGATATACCGCTATCCGCATAAAACTGTAGAATTCTGATTTTTACAAATTCGTCGATTTCTGAGAATCAATTTCTTACGGAAAAATTAGACGTTCTAATCCTTATAGGCTTCCTTCTCAATGTTATCGTTCTGGATCACCAGGGAACCACATCCTGTCTGCCACAAAGATTTACGTCACGAGATCCCCGCTGACAGGGGTACAAGTCTTCTATTGATTACATCACGATGCAGACAAACGAAAGAACAAAGTAATTCACTGCTTAAAACAGCTTTAGAATCCATATTGTTGCTGTACACAAATAGCATTAAACCAAGAATTACTACAACATATTGCTGCTGCATTGTGTTGGATTATAATAGTTCTGTAAGGCTGAAGAGTAGAAATGACGTAGTCAGTTTTCAGGTCTCTTCATTCTACCTCCAGGTAATATTTGTTGACGAAGATATGTGTTGCGGTTGAACCATTGAACTGTTTTGTAATTGTTTGGTTCATTTCATAAAATGATTCAACGGCAGGTAAAAATATTTTCGATCTTACTCTTAAAAGCTCACATTATACGTGACGAAATGCTGGAAGCTCATATGAACGATGACGTCCAAGTATCACGATTATACGTAGCGGTACCAATTACTGCTTGTATACACAAACAATGATAGTACCTTAACGAATTCCTAACTTTTAACAATCAATCTTGTGTAGCAATAGCTGTACAAGCGGAAACTTACGAGCTACGAGTTACAAAAAAAAAAAAAAACACAACAAAAACGAAACGATTTTACAGAAATACTTGTTTTGTAACAATTGTATTATTTTGTTGTGAACAGAAAGTGTTAAAATGAAATATATGTAACATTCGCTTTTAAATTTTAAATCCATCATTACGGAACTACTGCAAATCTATATGGATACGAACTTCGACACTTTGAAGTATCCTCTCCAGTCCAGCTTGTTAGTATCCAGATATAAATTAGTTGTTGTTTCATGACAGTTAATATATACTATTTTAGAATACTTTTCTCTGTATTGTGTATCCACCTACTATTATAATCTGATTCTCACTTTAGGATTATATAAAAAACAACAACTGCAGTTTATAAACTGAAATAACCTGGTTATGGGTTTAGAAACTTTTATTAAAATAGAGAACAACGTTTCGACCTTCTTAAGAAATGTTGTTCTCTACTTTATTCTAATTAAAATTTTAATACCCATACCAGTCGTCTTGAGATACATTTTTACTTCAAGTGGGTTTACACGAATAACCTGGTTAACTTCATTCTCAGCTTATGAGTGATTAAGTTACTTTCTATATAAAAACTTTGTTCATCATTGGCCCTGGTTAATAATTTAACATCACTTTAAAGGATAACTGCGTTACACTCACAGAGATACACTGAATTTATTCAGCGTTTTTACATTTTTATCTTTCTTCGTAGTATTATTGATGTTATCTTGCTTACAAGAAAATAAGGTAAACCGATAAACCACACTTGAAGCTTTGAATAGAGAAATGCGATTTTTATAATCTAAGAAACACAGCAGACAGATCCTGGTTTCACTTGTGCATCTGGTTACATTCGACGAAGTAGGTTAGTTCGTTTAGTTGCAAAAAACGTCAACCAGTTAGTTCAACTTGTAGGTTTCTATATATTTTACAAGTTTAAATAAACCTTCCGTCTATTTATAACCACTGATTTAATTCATAAATAGATTTATTATTGTCAAATCGTATTAAATGGGTATTACAAACCACTGGCCTCGAGCGCAACACTCAGTTTCCTCCGTTAAAGAATATTTACTATAGAACGTACGCATTAAGCTGCTCTTCCACCCCCCCCCCACCTTTTGTTTTTTCTTCACTAAAAAGTAATTCGATTCATGCTAACCACCTGTGTTGGGTGTTTTATGTTTATTGCACAGAGCCTATCTTCATGGCAAAGTTGAGAAGAACCAACTGGTAAGCAGGATACGAAAATGTATAGGAGAAGGAATTAATCAAGGAGAACCTACATGTGTATTTTATTTTTGAAATTATTTTATTATATTTATTTTAAAACATTTAAAAAATAAGAAAAACTTTATATTGTGTTATCACAATATTTATCAAGTTTTGCTTCATGGATAGTATAAGGAAATGACTTAACTTTTATGGTGTGCGTGTGCAGAGCAATCAATAATTAAAAGAATCTCCATTAAACTTTAAAATCTCCAATCTTCAAATGTGTGTGTGCGTGTGTGTGAAAGTGCTTGAGGCTCAAGACGATACTGGAATGGACTGTGAGAAAAGAAAAGTCACGTACCAGTCTGGCGGTAGCACTTCCTATGTAGGTATGGCTTAAAATGTTCATCGAACTGATATTTTAAATATCTCCTCAAAAGGTCATCAGAACTTCAGTGTGTTTTTTATAATAATATCTATGTAATGACCAAATGTTTGTAAATATCGTAGCGAAGAGTTTGAATTTCTTGTTCTTTATTCTAATTATTGTTTTTATGAAATGATAATTCAATAACCAAAACAGTGATGTCAACCAATTTCACTGAAGTTACGTAGTTTTAAACAGATTTTATAAGTATTATTAGTAACGAATAGTGGTTTAAAAAATCATACTTTTTGTATAAACGATATTGTCATTACCCCTTGAAGTTCTCTTTTGTAGAGAAATTTGATGTTCCTTTAGAGACTTAAGTGCAGGATAAAACAGAAGTTATTAGTTACTAGACAATAATACATAAATTATAAACGTTACAAGTAAAGAAAAACTTTTCAAAAAGGAAGTAAATACAAGGATATCAATCCTTCAGAAACAATGTATACAAGACAGTGAGAATGACATCTGCATCGTTCCTGTTTAATAACACTGTAGTACAATATTAACATACAAAAATAGGGCAAATAAAACTTAATTGTGATTGCCATATATTAATTATTGCCTGTGCTATTATGTAGAGATAATAGACATACCAGCCCTGCTATCTAGTTTGTATTGTTCTTGAAGGATTGATATAAGTCATCACTACATTTATCTTCTGTTTTGAAAAGTTTTCCCTTAGCTGTATAGTTGTGTCTTTAGAAAGAAATACTTTCAGTTGCGTAAAAATCGTAACTTGTACCAGTTAATAGTACGATCCATTTCATATTCGAAATGTGTGCGAGTGTGTGTTTTTCTTATAGCAAAGCCACATCAGGCTATGTGCTGTGTCCACCAAGGGGGAACGAAACCCTGATTTTAGCGTTGTAAATCCGAAGACTTATCGCTTCGTGTTCGAAATAAAATAAAATAAAATAAAATAAAAGCACTGTTATATAAAACACTATTCTTTTTAACACGCCTAAATCCCAAATTTGAACCATCTTATCTCTTGAACCTTAACCCTTTTATAATAATATGAAACAATAACTAAGGTGAAATTGGACAAAGAATTATTTTTCTAATAGACGTGTGGCAGAGATAATGATAGCACCAAATAAATTATAATATGAATCTTATGACGAATTGCAAGACTTTTCAAATTTCAGCAGCTACGTGAAGTTAAGATGTCACAAGAAAATGACCTTAATGACTTTCACAGAGGAAATAGTATTGATAGCAATATTACCAGCAAGACCATCACAGTGATTGAGGCTGACTATTTATATACTACTACTTTGTAGTCAATACGTTGAAGAGATGGATAGCCATCATTGGACGTGCTAATGCAGAAAATTGGCCTGGTACGCTCAAATTGAGTCACTTCTCGATTCTTGCAACACATTGTGAAACAGACATTGGTACCATGAAATCCACATCTCAGAATTTAATGAATTTTCACAACTGTTGGCCAGAAAACCCGTTTTGCACATGTAGCTCCATCTGCATTATGTCACTGATGATATCCTGCCCATCGATGCCAAAATGCAAAGCGTTAGCTCTCATTATGTCTTGATATTCAAACATTGCGATGAAAAACAACAGTAAACTCTTAAAGGAAGCGATTTATTCCGCTGCTTGTTGTTTGATTACGTTTGATGAATTAAATAGGATTGCGTCCCGTATTAACTATGAAAAGAGATAGAGTAGAATCTTAATGTGGACATGGTTTCGTTAGTTTGGTACACTGGTAATAGCTAAGGGAACCACAAACGCATTGTTGTATTGAGATATCTGAAATACACGAGGGCTGTTTGCCCCAACTCTTGGGCTACTCTTTTACCAACGAATAGTGGGATTCACTGTTACAGCAAAACGCCTTTACGGATGCCAAAGCTGAAACATAAAAGGTAAATTCTTGGTCGAGAATTGGAATTTTGGGAGCATTTTCTTTATTAAAGTGATTCTAACATCTTAATAAGTAATTTCTGTATCCTACTTAAACAAAAATGTTGTTCTCAAACAGAAGTTAATGTTAAAACAACAATATACCAAACCTAGAAGTGAAATGATGATCGGTAGCTGTTGTGTTTTAATTCATGTTAACGTTTTGCGTCTTTCACTCAATTATATTATGTACCTAATAAAATAAGTTAATCTCAGAGCTGCATATCGTTGACTGGTTTAATACGAAACCAATATTCCAGGCAACGTTAAACACTATGAAACTACAAATTTTATTCAAAATTCCATTTTATCTTTCCATGGCCTGTTTCTGCCTTCTGAGTAATATTCAGATTTGATCTTGTAAACAAAGTTTTTTTTCGATTTTTAATAGTAAAATACACACTATGTAATTAACCTTAACAGAACTTCACAGATTATAAGTCTTTCTTGTAAACATTGATTTATTTAAAATAATTCGAATAAACACTTCATTTGTTTTGTATTCTAAAAACTTATGTAAGTAAAGAATTAAAACTGTTGCACAAAACTTTATTAATTACAGGTCAGTAATTTCTATTTCGTTAACTATCTGGTATTTCATTATTCTCCGTAAAGAAAAAATCTTAAATTATGCCAAGAATATTTTTATTTTTTATAATGTAACTTGCATAACAATTCAGAGGTTTTAATTTCTTGAAAAAAAAATAATAAAATAAATAATAATTAATAAAGTTAGTTAATCAATATAAAATTAATTAGTGAGCAAAACAAAACGTTTGCGTTCTTTTTATTTAGAATAGAAACGTTTCAGGTAAAATGTTTTATTCTAATTCATTTCAACCGTTTCGTTTATTGGTAATATTTATTGTCCAAAATAAAAATAAAAAGACAATTTACTTATTTTTGTAAATCCACTGTTATTAAAATTTTTGTCTTCTCTTTCGTCTTAAATCTTCCACAGATAATTTTGCTTGGAAATTTCTAGAAATAGTCTTTCAAATGACTGATTGATTTTACTGTCAATACGCCCTCCCCATACAACTTCCATGCGCAGTTTTCCATATTACGCCCACTTTTCCTCCTCCAGTATTATATATAGACACGTTTTGTTCTTTCTTCTATCTCATTAGTCTGTATCACATCTCATTCAATGTATTTCGTTTGAAATTCCTTTGTAAGATTCAATAAAATGAGTTATTAACCCCATACAGTATTTTCTTAAAATGTATAATATTATGTCAGAGCCTGTGGCTGTTTTCAGGTATGCACTTAAACATTTGTTACATATAGAAAATGCTCAGTACCTTTGTATTTCCTTGGCATTCTCAATTGCACATAAGTATCACATTTTGTGTACACTGGCAATCACTTAACTGCCAACACCCATCTTCTTCGCCATATTGATTCTTTATGCAATGTTTCCTACACCAGTTTTATGACAAACAAAACCGTCGTTCTAAGAACAGATTCTTGTGAATTACAAGGCGATCTCGATTACCATAAAAATCACGGACACGCTGTAATAAAGTATCGTAATGATTTGATTTGATTTTTGACTTTTTAGATGTCCATAAGAAAAGAATCATTTTTATAACATTAGGTATGGAATTACTTTATCAGTCTACGTTTTGGATAAAATAAAAGTTGCGCCATATGACATCTTTCTTGTCACTCCTGATGTATTAGGTTTACTGACAGTTGAATTATGTGTTAACTGTACACTCTCTAGTCTTCGTAATTCATATGCCAAAACCGTGAACAGTATGGTCTATTTATTATTACTTGTTTGATTGTCACCTGTAACTTTCTCAACAACGTTTTGCACTTGATATATTTATAATACTACTCTTCGATGAACTTTTATACGTATAATACACAGCGTACAAGAATACTGACACACTTTTTCTTCTCGTTTCGTCTGCAAGACCAATTTGGTTATTTTTTCTGACTGTGTTCGCTAAACTGCGTTTTAATAATAGGGTTTAACATGTTTGTCTCGTGGTAGTTCAAATTGTTAAAAATATCAAGCAGTTTGCCCATAAGATAGAGTACTCACCAAGAATTATAGATGTCTGTTCTATCTCTGTTATGGAAAAGTTGTAAAAATTAGAAACTACAAGACTGATCAGAGATTAGGCCCAGAGGCAGCAGGCCATTTTTGTTTTTATCCAAAAAGAACGAGACAGCAATGTAATTTAACCTGTAAACTGCTTTACTAGCTATAGGAGACACTAAGTTTTTTAACTCGCATGATGTGCAAAAAATAACCAGAGTTAGAACCTAAATTCTTCAAACTTCACAGATTTGGAGTCACCATGATATGTTTAAGATGCACCACACGGTGATATACATATTCAAGATTACCCCCGCTAGTACAGCGGCAAGTCTACGGATTTACAACGCTAAAATCAGGGGTTCGATTCCCCTCGGTGGGCTAAGCAGATAGCCCGATGTGGCTTTGCTACGAGAAAACGTACACAGATTCAAGATTCGAGACACACAGTGTACCATTAACAAACTGAATTAACTAGGATTTGAATATTGTCTTGTTAACTTGTAGAAAATGGAGCCGAAACAACAAATCTCATTTGATATTACTTTAACTGTTGGAAATATCAAATTTTGGGTCTTGATTCGAGTCTTTTATCTGGGATGTTTAATATAATTGAACTGAAAACAAATGTTCTTTTTCGGCACTCAATGTTACATCGTTAGAGCGAAATAAAACCCGAAGTAAAGAATATTTCTTTTCAGGAACAATATAGTAATGATGATGTTATCAAACTAAACAGACTGCTGTACAGAACTCTATTTTTACTTCTTCTAGACTAAATCGTGCAGTCTATTGTTTTACATGTCTACATAATTATATATAAGAAAAAAAAAGCTCGCAGTAATGTATCAGTTGAATCAAAATAGTTTTCAGAGAATGAATACATTAGCACCTATTGGTCTGTTATGTTCTTTTTCATCTTGCGCTTCTTGAAAAATAAACTTAACTAGCGGTTTTTCAAATTTTCTCTTTCAAGTGTATCACGAAGGGAATGTTGTTTCAAGACTATTACCTTCAAAGAACATCACTTCTTCTTTGCAGTATAAAAAAAAAAAGGAAGAGACAGCGATAAGAAATAATTGAATTGGTTTTCACTTAATTATATTCAGCGGACAATGGTAGATTGTAATGCTTTAAACAGCGCATTTTTTTTCGTTTTAATTACAAAGCAAGTGTTTCTACAGAGAAGAATAAAGTATAGAAAAATAATCGACTCCCCCACTCCCCTTCAAAAAAAAATGATTGTAATGTTATCAAACATTCTTTAAAAACATTTGAAAATAAGATTATGGCATTATAATCAGTAGTTTAATTTAACATTTTTCATTCTTCTCAGCACCATTATTGTTTGGTTTTAAAGAAAAGCAATATTTCGTAGTTTAGAATACCTTTTTAATGTTGAATCCAGATTCTGTCCCTGAAATACAATTTCTTCTTAAGTTATAAAATTAAATGGCCTTATTTCGTTTTTGCTTGTTTTTTTAATTATTAAATTGGACAATCAACATTTCGCTTTACGGCTTTTTCAGAAGTGTTTCCCCTAAAACATAAACCTTAACTAACACTACAAAGCTTCAGGTTCGTTTATTTATAGAATTGATATATATTTTATACTACAGTATGAAAACTAAATGTTCAAAATATAATATTTATTTCCTCTTTCTTACGAATCACGCTCATTGTGGTTTCTTCGCTTGAGCTAAGTTCATGGTTGGCGCCAGGAACAATAAGATAGAAAAGTAGTAGAAATTGATGTAGAAACGACGGATGTACAACGAAGCTAATTACTCTTGAGGATATTCTATCATATACTTGTAGTTCATCCGGAAGCCATTTTAAAAGACTTCCAAATAAAGTGATCTTATAACTTCTGTTGATAGGAAAATAATTTTAAGTTTATTTATTGAAGCAAAGCTTCAGACTTTGCTTGTAACAAGGAGCAATAAGAAACCAAAGACAAACTAGTTAGAGTAAATTTTCAGATGTCTCTGTAATCGTAATACTAGCAACTTATTAGAGTTATTGTTATGTCAGTAACTAAGCAACTTAAGTGTTTGTTCCAATCACAATTTTAGTATACAAAATTATCTAAAGTTAACTAGCTTAGAGAAAGAAAGATGAAATTCATAACAGTTCGTTAATGGGTAAGAAGTATTTAAAGGCAGAGCGTTCAAGGATTTATTGTTATTCTAATTTGATAGGACTATTTCCAGGGTAATTATAATAATGGCTCATAATCAACACCGTGTTCAGAACAACGCTCAAATTACGTATGTAATCAGTCACGTTTACCCCCACCCTTCTGCAATTAGGACAAGCATGTAACAAAAACTTTAGAAGTACCTGGGCGAAGAACTTCAATCTCTTATTATTATCTTTTTTATTTATTTTTACAAAATCTAAGATACTTTTGTTGTGACATTTAATCGCAGCTTGGAGTACATAAAAATATTCCAACTCGGAAAAACACACGATTTTTATGAGAAATACCTTTCGTGGGTTTCGTTTTTCATCTCCTGGTGGTAATCATTATCTACAAATTTCTATTTTGTGCCCGATTAAGCTTGTTTATTTTCAGCAGTAACCATCGTTCAGCAAACTTAAAGGCGGCCTCGTTTGGTTTCTTGAAGAAACACCACTGCAGGTAGAAACCAGGTCTCCCAACATTTCACATCTGTTGGTGTGCAAGCGAGAAGAAAACCATCTTAAACCTGAGTGTACAACAAACAATGTAATAAAGACAAACGAGACCTATAATTTAACTATCTATCCAGTCACATGTATGTTATTTTACATAGCTCTTTACGAATGAAAAACCGAAGAGATTATCATACAAAACAACACAAGTACACACATTTAGCAGTAACTCACACAACACGAGTCTCGTGCCACACCACTCAATGAAGGAGAAGGCCAAGCGGACGCTAAGGTCAATATTCCGCGAAAGCATGGGTGAGTCTATTTTAACACTATAGGTAGAGCAAACAAACCTTTGGGAAGCGTTCATACAGGCACCTATAACTTGAAAATCCAGTCTTAAAATTGAACTTCGGCAAAACGCAGAAAGAACGTTCTGTAGAAATAAAACAAACAAAATCAAAAATGAATATAAAGCATCTAATGTTAAAATAACTCATCAACTTAAGTTGGTAACCGATACAGCCATGTTAATCAGTAAAGTTTAAAACTGAAGTTCGTTTGTTAACTTTACATTAGTACAATCGTTTCTCGATCGTTTTTTGAGTAATATCTGGAAAACCTCTACAATAGTAAAACTTAACGGTAGGTCTAAAAACAGGAAAAGAAACGAAACGTAAGCTAGAGCAACGACATTTGACATTATAGTACTGATTTGTAAAGTGCGGCTATATAATTATCAACACAAATGGCCATTAAAATTTCATACAACCCAAAAATAAATACAAGAATAACACATTAATATAGTATTTCTGAGAAATAATAACATACCAAATAGTTTGGTTTGGTTTGAATTTCGTGTAAGGCTACACAAAGCCTATCTGTGCTAGCCGTCCCTAATTTAGTAGTGTAAAATTAGAAGGAAGGCAGCTACTCATCACCACCCACCGCCAACTCTTGGGCTACTCTTTTACCAACGAATAGTTGGATTGATCGTCTCATTATAACGCCCCCACGGCTGAAAAGGCCAGTATGTTTGGTGTAACGGGGATTCGAACCCTCGACCCTCAGATTACGAGTCGAGTGCCTTGAAATTTTCTGTAAAAATGAGCTAATATTCGACGCTATAGTACTAGAAAAAATAAATACTAGTTGTGTGTGTGTGTGTATATATATATATATATGTGTGTGTGTGTGTGTGTATAAAGTTATTTCAAAGAAAAACTAATTGACACCCCACCCTGATTCAGCAGTAGCCTAGCGGCCTTATGACGCTAACATTCAGAGTCAGAGCCCCACGGCGGATCCACCACAAATAGACTTTTTGTGTAGCTTTGGGCAGAAACAAACACAAACACAGTAGATATTATTTATAAAAACAGAAATCACATCATATGAAGGAAAAACGTAAACCACTTACCTGTAGACAGATAAAAAATGAAAAGGAATATTATACGTGTAAAAACGGCTGGTATGGATAGAGAAAGCACTATGTAGAGGAGCGAAACGGAATAATTTTCAGCAAACTGTAAATATAAAGTTTAGCAAGTAGAGCAGCTCAAACATTTATGGTACGGTTATAATCAGTTTCATAACTCGACATAACAGTACACGAATACTGTAAAGATGGTTTGTTTTCCTAACGAACTAGTGTTTCACAATTTTATGTAGATCAACTGATGTTGTACTATTATCAGTATTATCTCAAGATAACACATATAATGGAATAGTGTTCGAAAAATAATATTAATAATCATTACCAGAACATTAGAAAATGATTGGTCAGAGAAAAAAAAACGCTTTAAAGAAAATTCGCGCGTTCAAGGTATAGTAAACTTAAGTATAAGAAACCAGATAAGAACATTCAAATAGATTATTGGCTCTTAAGCCGGCTGGTAAGAATACTATTTATCTTTAAGACTTCATCTCTGTAAGGGGTCGTGATGAAAATGTTGAATATGGATAAGCCTTTTAGAAATCTGCTCTCGTCAGACGTCAAATTTCAATGTAGTTTATTAAATCTGGCAAAATAAGCGTCCCTGTAAGCGTCTCGCGGGAGGTACTGGCATCGAAAACTTTTCTCATATCACGCGAAAATTGTATGACATCAGCCATGGATACGTTATCAGCACGAACAGCTCGGACTTTCGAAGAGGTACAGAGTTATAGAACAATATACATATGAATGAGGAAGTGAACATTCAGCGACGAACTTATCCTCACGACAGCACCAAGGTATATGAAATGCATCTCATTCCACTATTAACATAACAAAGGAAGGATCACTTGGAGGAAAGCCCCTTGTTTGTCACTTGCTAATGTAGAGTTGTGAGTAATAAACGTAGTATATTTGTGAAATCAAACATGTTTTCATAAAATCTCTCTAGCAAAGCGTGTCACAACAGACACAACTTGCTAAATAAAGAACACAAAATAGTTGGATAATGTTATTTCTTATCTTTGTAAGTTATTAAAAACAAAATGTAGATTAGTGTTTTAAACATGACGAGAGAAAAAAGGTTTACTCACAAACCTAAAAAAATCAGGCTTGAAACTATAACTGCAAAAACTCACTTATCCACCTGAAATATATGTGTACCTGCAGACACATTGTTTCAGTGTGTGTGTACATATACACAGGTAAGCTCGCCTCGGTTTCGTTCTCATTATATGCACGATATTATTAAACGCAGAATGAACTAGTTACTGATCTAACCTTGAGAAGAAAAAACAGAAAAACGCTGTTGGTCTAAAAATATGCTGTTTGTAAAACGAATTCGACTGCATTTATAACAACGCCAGTTTTTCCAAAGAAATCTTATCGTTTAAAATAAACTAATAATGTTTGTTGTTGTTTTCTGCTTGAAAATAAAACATATTTTAATAAAACCTCTTATTAAAGATTTTGCCCATTGGTATGGGAGCTTTCGAATTAACATAATGAGTAACGTGACGCTTTCGCGTTTCAACCAACATACTCCACCTATGATGTTGTCATAGTAACTTGCGTGGTCCAGGTAACGAAATTATCGAGAATACCTCCTCTTTAACTGTGTGACATTTCCACACTGTATTAAACATCTTACTGCTGACACATGGTAAGATGCAGAGTATATTAGCTTAAGAATTGGTGAGATATAAGAAAACAATTGGATAAATATCGTTCATAAGAAGGCATCAATATACACCATTACGGCATAAGTAACACGTATACTTCAACGATAAGTAATTTTTAAAATGCAGTGTACTATAACCTTGTAATAAATCACTGAACAGAGACACGGACGTACATACATACCTGTTCAATTATACAGAATCTTGTTGAAGAAGGTTAGCGCGGGAACTATATTTTGTAAATTTTGAGAAATAATAACTGTGTAAGGTTTGTACTTCGGATGTTTTCTCTCTCTCTCTGGTATTTGGGTATATATATTTGTGTACCCAGGAGGGTCAGGTACACTAGACCTCTTCCTCCTTCCATAACTTTGTTGAAGTGGCCAGATTAACATATCTCGATTATATACTGAATGGCTGGAGTGATATTATAAATTTAGTCAGGTCCTTTACAGGACAATGTCCATTTATATTGTTCTTTGATTTTATTATTATTATTATTAACATAAGTCTAGACTCTAGAACGTAGGTGACCTGTTTTATTTTAACTCTATTCTATTATTAAAATTATTACTATTATTTTAAATGATTCTATCTTAGTGATCTAATGTATATATTTAACGGGAAGAGGTGTTTAGGTCTCTCTTCATCATATAAGCAATATCTGTCTAGTTCGCATAACAACTCATTTTGTCGCCAATTTTATCAAAATATTTTATTGTACTATGTAGAAGTTTATCTGGTATTGTTTGTGTGTTTGAGTAATTATACATGAATGTTGATGAAGTGGTTTTAGGTACTCTGTATGCTGATGTAATTAGTGTATTCTGTAATGTTTGGAGTTTGGTTTAAATTTGTTTTACACTTACATTGATCCTTGCAGGAGCTGCGTAGTCTATTACAGGTCTAATGTATGTCTTGTATATTTTAATGATGTTTTCTGGTGTTGTTCCATAGTGTTTACCAGTTAGACTCCTAGCATAGTTTATTCTTCGCCAAATTTTAGTTTTTATGTTATTTACATGTTTTATCCATGTAAGTTTCGAATCATATGTTAATCCTAAAAATTTTGCAGATGTAGCAGTCTGGAGAAGCTCTCCGTTCATATAGATTTGGGGTTGAACTTTTTGATATTTCGTAGATTTTGAAAATATTACTAGTTGCGTCTTCGCTGTATTTATTTTAATTCTATATTTTTCGCAATATTCACATAATCTATTTAGTTGTGGTTGTAAGTTAGTGGCTGCTATTTCTGGTGTATCGGCACTTTTCCCCATTGCTACATCATCAGCGAACTGAGACGCGTATCCATGGTTTGGGTCTTTAAGTGGCATATTATTTACATACATGATAAAGAGAATAGAGCTAACCACCTCTCCTTGACGGACTCCAGCTTCTGGAGTGAAGAACTCCGAGAAAGTTTCCTCTACGTTTACTCTGCATTTTCTATTTTCCAAAACGTTTGATAACCAGCGAATAATTCCTCGCAGTAGTCCCATTTCACACATACGGAACCGGAACCGAAGACAATTGTACCATACAGTGTCGAATGCTTTCTGGATATCGAGGAAGCAAGCGACAGCGCATTCTTTATTATTAAAGCTATTTATTACTGTTTCAGTTAACCTAATTAAGTGATCTGTTGTTTATCTATATTTTCTAAATCCGTTTTGTTCTTCTGGTAATTTTGAATTAATCTCCAAAAATGTGGAGAGTCTGTTGTTTATTATTCTTTCGAGAATTTTACCTACACAGCTGGTCAGGCTGATCGGTCGATAACTGTTTGGTTTATTGGCTGGTTTAACGTCTTTGTGGAACATTAAAATATTAGCTTGCTTTCAAGAAACTGGGATGTATCCAGAGTAAAGAGATAAATTATATATTGCTAATAGGTGGTCAAATAATTTTGGAGTGTCTTTTTTGAGAAGTATTGTTTGTATTCCATCATTTCCCGGTGCTTTGCTTTTTGTATTTTTGATTGCTTGTTCAAGTTCATTTAGTTTGATTTTTTTGGTGAGTATTAGGGTATTGTAGTCATATGTAGTGTTAGTATTGCTGTTTTTAATGTTAACTGGAAAGTGTGGTTTATATAATTCTATGTTATTTGTTACGTGGCTGTTTATTTTATTGTAGTAATAGTTGTTCATGTCCGTGTCATTGTGTGTTTTAAATGTGTTTAGTAATTGATGTTTGAAGGCTTCTGCTTTTTCTTTGTTGGTTTGTGCTAAAGTGTTGTTATATTCCAGTGTTGGGTATTTTCTTGTGGTGGGTTCATTTGTGAATCTTTTCAAGTGTAGCCAAAACTTACTACGGTCGGTTCGTTCGTTTAATTGAGAGCAGAAGTTGTCCCATTTTTCTTGTTTAAGTTGTTTAATTTCTGCTCTAATTTTTATTTCTAATGTTGTTAATTTGTGTTTTTAATTCTTGTTCTCTTGTTGCCATGAATAGTCTTCTTAATTGTCTTCGTTGTTTAATCATTGTTAGTAGTTGTTTGGTTGGTTTCCATCCATTGTTTGTGGTTATATATTTATGTTTAGGTATTGTGTCCGTAGCTGCTTTTAGAAGGCACTCCATGATTATTTGACTGTAGGAATCTATTTCTTATCCGTTGTATGCTGTATGATTAACTTTATCTGGTAGTATACTGTCTAACACTTTTCGAATTCTTGCCAATTTGCTTTTTTGTAATCAAATTTGTCCTGCCTACTGATTTTATCTTTATGGGGGGTGAGATCGAAGACACCATATTGGCAGGTGGTCGCTGTCAACATCTTTTCCCACATTAAAATTTATTAGCTTTTGCCTTATATTGTAAGAGGTGAGACAGGTGTCTAGGATATCATTAGAATTTGTTGCATAGGTAGTATGGGTAGGTGTATTATCATTAATAAGAGATATACTATTATTATCTATGAATTGTAATAGGTGTCTGCCATTGGAGTTTGTAGAATTACATCCAAAGTTCTTAAGATCACCTATTTTTATTGTATTTTGGTTGTGGGAAAAGATGTTGTATATTAGATACATGTCTATACACTTATTTGGAGAACAGTATAATCCTGCTATTGTTATTTTCGAGTGGTTTTCTAAGAGAATATCAACCACTATATTTTCATTGTTGCTGTTCATTTGGATTTCCGTAACTGAAAGGTGGTTTTTATATAGTAGCATAATTCATCTGTTGATGTCATGATTATTTCTTCTGTCTTTTCTTATTGAAGTATAGTTACATATTTTAAATTTATTCTCAGGATAAATTGAATGTTTCACTTATGATAAAAAATATCAGGGTTAATATCTGTTATTATATCTTCGATCTCATGTTTCTTGGAAGCAAGTGCACCTTGGATGTTGATACTTAGAACTGTGAATTTTATGATTTTAGCATGTATCATGTAATTGTTATCAGTTGTGGTATGTGTGGTGTTACGTGTTTTTTAGCTATATTTATAAAAAGGTCGATACTATTATTCGATTGGTTCGGTTTAGTAAATTCTGTAATAAGCTCTATGAAAATATTTTTAATTAAGTTTACTATTATGTTTGTTTCTTCTTTTGTGTTTTCTTTTACTGTAAGATTGTTGTTTTCTTGGTTGCTTGTCGGATGTTTTCAGGTAAAGAATGTTTCATCTTGAATTTCGCGCAATGCTACACGAGGGCTATCTGTCCCTGACCAAAATTAGAGGGAAGAAAGCTAGTGACCCCCACAACCACCGACTCTTGGGATACTCTTTCTCCGACGAAAAGCAGGGTTGACCTTAACATATTACGCGCCCACGGCTGAAAGGACGAGTATATTTGGTGTGGCAAAGATTCAAATCCGCGACAATCACAAGTCGAACGTCCCTAACCACTTGGAAATGCCGGACATTTGGGTAAAGATAAAGAGAAGTAACATATCAAAAATGCAAGATATTACGTTAGGTTGTGTAGAAAATAAGTCGTATATATTTTATAATTTTCTTATATTAAATATTATTATGTTTTAAATAATTAAATATTTTTTTCCTAAATATTGTTTCAAATTTCTAAATTTTATCGTAACTAATATTTATTTATTATATTCTTTCTGTTGTTGTTGTTTTAATTTGTCAAGACGTTTCCATACAATCGTAACACACTTTGCTATTAAGAATAATAGAATGTTGTAGCTTTGAATAAAAGCACTCGTCTAAATGTGGATTAATGATACCTTATAGGTGCCAAGGGATGTTTTAACAATTACCATTCAGCATTAATGAACACACACACATAGATTATCGTCTATGATCTATATATACCTCATAGACGATAGCCTACTAATATAAACATTATAAGTCGAAATGTATGTTTATACACACAAACACATATATATTATAACCATAATTTTTAAACACATTAACATGAAACAAAATACGCTGCATATTTTAAAAAAGAATCCTAGGTACAAGCTACAACGTGGAATTATTTATATATAAAATGTATACGGCATCACAAAGCTGGAATAATAAATAAAACCAATAATTTTGTCTTCTGATTGTTTTTATTTTGCGTGCTTCAGAACGTTTGGGCGTAGTCTAATATACACATTATGTATAATAGCACTTATATTATACAATAGATCACATTGTACTCTTCCACGTGCGATTTGTAACCTCGCTTCATTTGTCTGCTTATATATACATGTATTTACAGCTCCCTAAAACTGATTTGGCATGCATTTTGTAAACTGTAAATACCTTTGACTTTAAATACCGGGTTTCATCATCAGGGGTGAATAGAACACAGATAACCACAAGTTTAATTTTGTGTTCATAAGTATTTTCATAACGTTTTTTTTTTTCCCGCGTTTCGAAGTCACCAAAATAAATATTCTTAATTTCAATTTTTCACTATCTCATTTTAATGAAAGAATAGTTACGTCACAATAGCATACTTCAGGCAATCACCTAAGTTTAAAAAAATAAATTTCTAAACACTTGTTTTTCTTTTTAAACTAAGATAATAAACAATTGTATGGTAAGATTGTTTGTTTACATTTTGTCACATATTTGGAAACCTGGCATGGCCAGGTGGTTAAGGCTCTGGACTCATAATCTGAGGGTCGCGGGTTTGAATCCCCGTCACACCAAACATGCTTGCTCTTTCAGCCATGGGGGCGTTTAATGTTACAGTTAATCCCACTATTCGTCGGTAAAAAAGTAGCCCAAGAGTTGGCGGTGGGTGGTAATGACTAGCTGCCTCCCCTCTAGCCTTACACTGTAAAATTATGGAGGGTTAGCGCAGATAACCCTCGTGTAGCTCTGTGCGAAATTCAAAACAAACAAACACACATACATTTGATTTGACCAAAATTTCTCTAACAGCAATTTTAATTTAGAAAAATTTCAGATACGAAGAATTCTATCCTTCAACAGTTCGAGTCCAAAGCTATATCTTAGAGCTTCGTGTTTCGAATGATATTGAGAGATAAAGATTTTGTTCAGTAATTTGCAGGAAAAAAAGGCCTAGCTGCTTAATTAAAGTCTTAACTACGTTAATTACACGGTATTATAGATTATTAATACTTGAACTACAGCTGTTCTTAGGAAAGCGTTATGAAAACATTCACTATGTTGGTTTTTTCGTTGAAAAGCTGTCGAATGGATAGAAATGTTACATAATATTTTGAAATTGTTAAATATTCTGCGCTTTCCTTAAATATAAGTGTAAAACACGTGCAATCTTTTTTGCTATTTCCATTGTGGTATACCCCTAAATGTACACAATGTGAAACTGTATATGTTATTCACATCACGGTACGCTCAAAAACTGATAGTACTGTATCACACATAAGATATTCACGTTGCTACCTTCAACTGTACATGTTAAGATATAACGCAATTATTATTTATAGTGTGGTATACCAATATATCGATAAAAGTTGTATTCCGTGACTTATTTTCCAAACATGGTGGTATTCACAAAGGATATATACTAAAATATTGTATTAGCATTGTTCACACCGTGATATATATATATATATATATATATACAAAGGGTGCATACTAAAATATTAAATGGCTAGTATTCGTATTGTAGCGTACACAATATGGTTAAAAGGGTATCAAATATCTATCACCACAAATATCTGTTGTAACACGAGAAATTCAGAAAACACAGTGGTGATTAAAACAGTTGAAAAGCTCATGCGGTTTCATTTCTAATGACACTAAGTTTTATTGGTTGTTAATAAATTAGCATAATAAGAGGACATTGTTCAACATGTTTGAAATATGAGTTCTGAGGTATACAGTAACACAAAGAAGGAACTTCTCATTAAACATTTCCTTTCGCTGTGTTTACTTTCATAACACACAATTTGATGGAACTTTGAGCAGTTAAATACACGGGATCCGGCTATCATATAAAATCAAATTCACTATGCAATCTGGCTAAAAGCATGTTTAAAATAATTGGAGTGAAACGGGAAATCAACGAGGAGAGAGATCAATACGTGTCTAAGCTGTATAAGGGGGGATGAATAGTAGAAATAGAGCAAAAGAGGAGGAAAAACGTGGGACTTATTAATAATAACCCATGGCCTGTTATATCTCTACGTGAATCAGTCGCACCATCGCGAGTTATTCTGATTAAATAGCAGTTACCTTAAACGTGTCCACGGAATCGAACCCTGGATTTTAGCAGAGTCCGGAGACTTACAGCTGTATCATCTGGGGTGTATAATTGTTTATTATTTCAAAGTATTAATTAATTAAGTGTATTCTTATCAGTACAATATAAAGCTTTGTCATGGCTCATGATGACGAGGCTTACCAACCAGTTGACTGAATTGACCCAAGTAACTATTTAGAATTGAATCATAACTTGAAACTGTAACATCAAATCTTTTTTATTCCATTAGAAAATCTTCAATTTTTTTCACGTTTTGGTTTAGGGAGTTTGAATCTAGTTTATCAGTAATAAAGTCTGCTTCGAGATTAAAATATATATATGGTGGCCAATGAGAACATTCCGTGTCTTCACCCAGAACCGCTCCTTAAACGACACGAAAACATTTACTGCGGATTAGGATCAGTAGCCAACGTCTTAGACATTTACTGTTCAACGTGTCATAAATATTCAGTGAACGTATCATAGGATAAACTGTAACAAAACTTTCTTATGGTCTAGCTTTCATCAAACCACCCTATTTTCTTATAAGAAAACTTTCATTTTTCAGCTTGAAATGTAACTTATAAGCTATTATTTTTTGCTTTATTAATGGTCTTGTAGGCTTAATATTGCCCATGGGTCTTTAACTGTTTTCGTGAAATACAGATGCTCACAGAGAGAAGTTTTATTCAGCCAATGTTAAATGTATGATCAAGTACGTTTTTAAAAACAGCTGCAATGTAGAACTGAACAAGCATAAAAATATCTACACATTAATAATATGAAATAATTAGGAAACGGAGCCAAAAAAATCTCCAATTTATAATTAAGCCTAATAAGAAGAGTGAATAACAGAGTTTTGTACACTTGGGGTATTTGCTTACCACACGCCTCTTAATGCTTTACATTACAGATGTTTCCAACATACGTAGTTATATTTTCTGGGTTTTATTTAGGCCAAATAAGCCCGTGATTAGTATGTTGCAACCATGACCTTAGGACGAGTCATCTCTATAAGTTTCTAATTTATATTGTCTCTGTCTCCTCGTTACTTTCTGGGCACTTAGTGACCACAAAGTGGACGGACCTCTTGATGTTAGTTACACAATAGTCACATGAGTAACTGGAGTTGAATCACATCATATGTGACTATCAGGATCGAAGTCACTTCTATTTTGGTTAGAATGTTTTAACAGCGTATCATCTCGAAATCATAGTATATGTAGAAGATTCCTTTAATTTTATCTTTAACCTGTGTGAATTAGATTGTGTTGGTGATTATTACTGTCAGTTCATTGTTAATATTTAACTGCTGGTTAAATTATTTATTATTTCTAATTTTCAATAACTTTCCGTTTATTTTTGCCATACTTGTGTATTTACTTGGATATTCTCTTATTTCTTTAACGAGAGATAGTAAATTAAGTTTTACTTAGTTGAGAAAAATTTCTCGTGTCGTCTCTCTCTTTAACCAAAAGTTATCGTTGTGAGGTTCACCTGCCAGGTCTTTGAGTCTCCTGTTTGATGAAGTTAAAGTTACATTGCTTGTAG
This sequence comes from Tachypleus tridentatus, assembly GCF_004210375.1. NCBI lineage: Eukaryota > Metazoa > Arthropoda > Merostomata > Xiphosura > Limulidae > Tachypleus > Tachypleus tridentatus. Next base: position 72,075,289 of record NC_134825.1, read on the forward strand.
TTCGCTAAACAGAGATACCATTAGCACAGCTGTATGTCTGTGGGGTTGTAATGCTAAAAACCGAGTTTCGATACTCGTGGTGGGCAGAGCACAGATAGCTCATTGTGTAGCTTTCTGATTAACTTCAAAAAAACATGGTTTATTACATTATTTCTCTTTTATCATTTTTAACTCGTAAAGAAGGTTTTATATATATAAAATCTAAGTTAAAAAAGAAAACCTGTGTTTCCGATTCGTATAAAAATCAGTGCGTCTAATACCTTGATTCACAACTATTTTGCATTTCAAGGAAAAACAAGTGTTTATTATAAGAAACTTGTATACAGCACGATTTTTCCACGACAGTTTTCAACGGAAATTCGGAGAGAGTTGCATAATTTGCTGGTGTAAGAAGCGTTTATACCAGAAAAGCTAGCGTTCTCGACACAGACGCAACGCACCCATTAAAACAGATTGAAATGACAGAACACTGTTTTCCACTCATCCAAACAGAGCTCCATTACCGAGATGATTCACCGCTGAGCTAAACACATGAAGAGACTCGGGTCGACATTGACGAATATCTGTCGAAACGCGTACAAAACGTGTTTAGCTTCTTTTATACTCGACACTAGCACTTGAAAATAATCCAGTCAGTCCAGCCGAAAGTGCGAACAATAGAACAGAGGCTGTTTAGAATTGTTTGTTTTGAATTTCGCGCAAAGCTACACGAGGGTTATCTGCGCTAGCCGTCCCTAATTTTGCAGTGCAAGACTAGAGGGAAGTCAGCTAGTCATCACCATCCACCGCCAACTCTTGGGCTACTCTTTTACCAACGAACAGTGGGAATGACCGTCACATTATTACGCTCCCACGGCTGAAAGGGCGAGCATGTTTGTTGTGATGGGGATTCGAACCCGCCACCCTCGGATTACGAGTCGAGTGCCTTAACCAACTGCCCATACTGGGCCAAGTTGTTAAGATAAGAACACTATGATAATTAAACTATGCTACGCGTTCTTAATAGGAAAACACACACATAAAATAGGATGGTAAATTAGATTTTCTATACGTAAACAAACATGAAGTCCCCAAAATAATATGACTTTGACGTATCATAGATATGATATGTTTTTCTATCAGATGCATAAAACGTAACATCAATGGTTCTCGGTATGAACCGTCCTAGTCTATTTTCTCACTTTTGTGTGAGTTGATAAGTGCGTTAGTTATTTCTTCTTTACATGATTTGAATTCTATTTTACAAGATTTAGGTTATTCCTAAATACAAAATTTAAGTTACAATAGAAAACAATTTTTATAATAAACGAATTATAAGAAATAAGACGTTGAAACTAAATATACTAAAAATTCGTGTTAGTATAAAAAAATCATTGCTGACTGAAGTATGGAATCCATATTGTAAAAATAATAAACAACTTCAAAAAAAAAATGTTTAACCCGACGTTTCGGCCGTAATCCTAATAATTGTTCCTATCATAGACACTTGATAAAGACATAAGCAGAAACATCGGGGACAAGTAATTAAACATTTTTTCAAGCTGTTTATTGTTTTTTGAATTATAATGAAATTCACTATACTTATTAGTATAAGCAATATTGTCAATGAAATCAACAATAAATGAACAATATAATATACTTCATTTAAGGAACAAATAAACATTAATTGTCTCGCAGAACAGTCATAGAAATAAACTATAACCATTAATTGTCTCATAGGAAAGTCATAGAAATAAACATTGTTTTTTTTTAAATTGTAATCTTATTCTTCTACGACTCTTTACTAACAAGGGTTCGATTCCCCTCGGTGAACTCAGCAGATAGCCCGATATGGCTTTGTTATAAGGAAACACATACTTTACGAAAGAAAACTCATTAAATCACCCCTATTATATAATACACACTATGTATACATATTAACACAACAAATTTAGTCAACATGCGAACAATGACCGATCTCAGTAGCTTTTCACAGAAATATTATAAAGCTTTATAATATATCTCTGGGACTCTTTATACAAAAACACACAGTTTTACACTCAGTTAACTTCTTGTCAATATATAATATTCGCCCGAAAGAAAATATTTACAAGTGACCCAATTATGTATTGATTTATCATATGGTGGTTCAGTTCAGTTGTGTGTACAATTATTTGTAATTTCGTGTGTTCTAGTCCTGGCGCGAGGTAGTGGTTCGTTTAGAAAGGACTGAATAACTCGATACTTGTGATACGTTGAGTCTTATGCTATGTACGAGATAAACTAATGATGTAAAACTTGCATTAAACGCCTGATATTTAACTGTTAAACAGAGCATGCGTAATAACACACGAAGTCATTTTAAGTTATCGTTATGTGTCAGAAAGGCCGAATAAGTTAGTTTATTCGTAACAGTTTTAAAGTGTTTATGAACTTGTAGTAATTTACAAAGTTCTGCGGAGCTTCTCGATGCAAAAAAGTTTTGTGAATTTCAAATTTCAAGTCACGATAAAAGTCATCACCGTATTCAAGTTGCTAAAATAACAATTGGTTGACTCTTTATAGTATAGATGTTAGGCTACAACAGAATATTATTATAATTCATTGTGCACGTATGTGTATAATAAATGTTATAATTATTTTATTTCTCTCACACACACATAGGTACTAATGTACACATGTATTCACACATATTTAAATATATACACAAAAAGGACTTACGTGCACCAAGACAGAAACGTGTTGTCTGTCACAAACGCGAGATGTGGCATCACAAGGGAAACGTTTACCGTCAATATAGTTGGTTTATGGTAAATTCCCAACTGTTCTACAGTACAATCTCACCACGTATACGTTTTTCGTTGAAGAATTCGTCATGGTCCTTTTATTTTAGAATGGATATTAATATAGCGAGATTGTAAGCAATAGTGTGTTAAAGAACAAAACATTTCGAAAAATGAAGATTTCGTGTTCGAAAAGCAGAGCCCTCTGCCAGACGGGAGCGATATCCTCATCAGCAAATTGAATACTACAATACAGAGAGATAACTCTCAGGCCTAAAATGGCAATGCAATAAAAGTAGGCGTAATTTCTGGTGCCACAACATAATATACAAGAATTATGAGTCAAAGAAACTTTACAAGCTTCTAGCCTCATTTCTAAAACAGCAGTTGTTTTCATGAAACAAACACACGAAGAAACGTGAATTAAAGCTATGCCATTCGACTATATACATACTTGTCAAGTCCGTTGGTGTTGTTGCTTTTATAAACTTATGTCTTTGATTTGCTTCAACTGATCTTATAAGTTGATGTCTAAGCACAGTGGCTGGTCTGAAAACAGTTTGTCAAAGTGAGTGATTTACGATTGACCACGTTGTCCTCCGCAAAAGCTTGTTACAATGTGAATTGAGGTATTGGGCAATAAGGCGTAACCACGGCCATCAAACGAAGCGAGATAGAAAATGGAGGAATTTGTTATACGCCCTCTATACGCTTGAAAATATTTGGAAAAATAATCACTTTGAAGTTTGTTTTTTCTCTCAAAACAACCAACAATGCTCAAAATGAATAACAAACCTTATGACTTTAATTGTTTCTAAGACACAGAAAAAAGATATTAAGGTCCTGTTTCGACGAAATTGAAATATTTACTTTAAAACCTATCATCCAGGAAATTATATACTTATCTAACTAGAAAAAATAAAATATTTTAAATTCATAAGTTTAAGTGGTAGACGCCTACGTTTCAAGTAAAGATAAAAGAAAAGGATTTCCATAAACAAAATAGAATTCCTAATTAAAAACAGTAGATATACAAACACTGCTTAGAGGTAAACTTCACACATTCTGTTGTACTTCGACAGATAATCCAACGAAGACTGGATGTATTAGTAATGAACATAATGAAGTTAATAATTTCATGACGTTCTAACTTTCTCTTCCTGGTGGAATTCTTCTCGTTAGGTTTTCTTTGAATTTTCTCTCGCAATTTACATAAGCAACTGCTATTTAATTACTTCTTATGTATAAAACAATACTAGCTTGGAAAGATAGTTAAACAGAGTTTTTGTTGGATCCGAGGAAAACATGGAATCGTCGCAATAATCATTTGCTTATAAGCTACGAAACGTTTGGAATAAAACGTATCTTTTAACCCTATATCCCTAAAGATATAAAATACTTTAACAAGCAACAGTATTAAATGATGTTTTTCTCAAAATAATTTATTTTGGTTATAAAAAAAATATGCTTTAGTTAGTCATGATAAAAAAATCAATATTAGTGTAAAGATAAGCGTAAAATTATTGTCTCGTATATGGGCCTATCCAATATTCTAATAACCAACATGTTGTATATGGAACTGGAAAGCTAAATTAAGTTCGTATATTACTCCTATGGAACTACCAGTAAAACTTGAATACATTAGCAACTGTTAAAAGCGCAATTCATGACAATACGCTGTTGGACACTTAGCAGAAATCTTATACATATATATAACGATAGACGCTATAAAGGATAAATATTTCCTCTTATACAATCCAAAGACGAAGAGCTTCAAACGAATTATGTTGGAATTTTGTAGAAATGAATATCCGTGTCATATCTGGCTGAAACATTTTCCTTAAGATGCTATGCTGTCATCATGTTTGGTACGCCACATCTTATGTCACAGCTTTTAAAAAAAAGCTATTGTTGGTTTTCCGACTTAAAGGATTTCACTGTATCGTTAAAGCATTTCTGAAGTCAAAAAGTAAGTAATAATTCTTACAGTTCTGGTATATCGATTGAGACGTTTCCTTTTTAAGAAAAAGGTTAAATTTATTCAGTTAAAGACAGACTTCGTGTTAATCATTTGCTGTCTAGTTATTTAGATATTCTTTTGTTTGTTTGTTTCAGAGCAAAGTCACACTAGGGTATTTGCTGTGTCGAGAGCGGGGACTCGAACTCTGGATTTTAGCTTTGCTAGTTCATAGACTGACTGCTTTTCCATATGAAAACAGCTGTATTACTAAGCATGTATAAAGTGTTCTTTGATGAACACAATGAAATGCTGAGAAAAACGTGTTATGATGAACAAAATAACAGATTGGGGAAAGAAACGTTTCTTTGAATAACACAATGATATACAGAGCGGTATATTTGCCGCTTTACTACGCTAGAATCCGGGTTTCAATACCCTGGTGGACTTAGCACAAATAGCCTATTGTGTTACTTTATGTTTAATTTTAAAACAAATAAACAATGATATACATATTAAGTCAAATAATGAGGATATGATCTGCTGCCACTGCCATTGCTGCTGCGATTAGAAATCCTCCAACTCACCGTAGCAAATAATCAGTGTATTATTTATACATAGGGTGTACAGATTTATACCATCAATATTTCTCAATTTTATTACTAATATGGGCTTGGCATGGCCAGGTGGTTAAGGCATTCGACTCGTAACCTGAAGGTCGCAGGTTTGAATCCCCGTCACACCAAACATGCTCGCTCTTTCAGCCGTGGCGGTGTTATAATGTGACGGTCAATCTTACCATTCGTTGGTAAAAGAGTAGTTCAAGAGTTGGCGGTGGGTGGTGATGACTAGCTGCTTTCCCTCTAGTCTTATACTGCTAAATAAAGGACGGCCCAGCGCAGATAGCCTTCATGTAGTTTTGCACGAAATTCAAAACCAACCAACCAACCTATGATTTTTACCTATATCTTTCAGCTTGACAAAGGTGGCATGAACTTCAGTTAAAACCTATTATAATCCACTACACAACTGAATATCTATCTACCTGTCTATTTTCTTCTAAAGTGGGTTTAGGCAGTGCATTCAACACACGGACTGAGCTTCCCATGAACCCCTCTTGAGTTTTTATTGATTTCTCGACGTTTCGGGTTCCCAGTATAGCAGTCGCATAGCTTCTAAGAAGATTTGTGAAAGAATACCCTCGTATGGTATATTGGTGTTTTCTAAGCTTTTTGGTCTTGTATTGTTTGAGTGTTTTATGAATAGAGGCTCCAATAAACCCGCGTCTTGGGTTTTAAATTGCACTAAATACATTTATGCTCCTTTATATAATAGTGTCTCTACCGAAACTTACCAGACATTCCGCTTTTAAAAGGTTTGTAGACTTGCCAGTCTTTAAATACACAAATAAACATAACTTTATTTATAACAATAATCGTGTTTCCATATTTACTGTGCAAATTAACACATCTCCACCTGAAAGAGGTTGCACTTGAACAAATACAGTTTCTTAAGAGAATAAAGATTCTTTAATTTGTTTAACAAAATGTGATATTTAATAAAATTGTAAGTGAATTAACATTAAAAACATGGCCAGGTGGTAAAGCACTTGATTCGCAATCCGAGAGTCACGGGTTCGAATCTCTTCGCACCAAACATGGTCACCCTTTCAGCTGTGGGAGCGTTATAATGTGACAGTAAATCCCACTATTCATTAGTAAAAGAGTAGCCCAAGAGTTGGCGGTGGGTGGAGATGACTAGCTGCCTTCCCTCTTGTCTTACCTTGTTAAATTAGGGACGGCTAGCGCAGATAGGATAGTCCTCGTGTAGCTTTGCGCGAAATTCAAAACAAACTAAACTGACACTCGACAATTTGTCTTAGCCTTATTATCTTTCCTAAAGAAACTAAAATTTCAAGATGCAGTTAGGCGACTGCTTTTAATGATTCTTAACATAACTATTGCTGCATCTTAAATGAATAACATACCCAGCATGGCCAGGTGGGTTAAGGTATTTGGCTCGTAATCTGAGGGTCGCGGGTTCGAATCCCCGTCGCACCAAACATACTCGCCCTTTCAGCCGTGGGAGCGTTATAATGTGACGGTCAATCCCACTATTCGTTGGTAAAAGAGTAGCCTGAGAGTGGGCGGTGGGTGGTGATGACTAGCTGCCTTCCCTGCTAAATTAGGGAAGGCTAGCGCAGATAACCCTCGTGTAGCTTTGCGCAAAATTCAAAAACAAACATAATGAATAATAATAATCGTGCAGAAACATACATATATATATACTTTTTAATAAACTATATGACTGACAGATTTAAAAAACCCTGCATTTTGAGGGAAAAAGTTTCTTTTAAAGAATAGTCGTGACAACATATTCTGATCCATTACAGAAAATTTACTTAGTGGCTTTTTATAATCGAGCTAGTTTTGCTGCGAAACTGACTTAACGTACTTTTTTTACAGCGTATAAAATCATAAAATGAAACATAAACATGCTCTATAAATGGATATCTTGCGTGTGCTTACATAGGGTCGATATTTAAGAATGGGTTAATAGTTCAGAACGATTATGATCAATTATTCTAAAATCATTTTACTGTGAAATAATGTGACTTTATATGAAGCCATTTTTCTTCTTCTGTAAGCCCAGAAACTTTACCACAATTTATTCATTCCACTGAGGTTGACAAAATATAGAGATGGTAATTTAGGTTTGCTTTTCTTTCTGCATGAAGAATTTAAAATTGGCTAGAATTTTGCACTGAGAAGAGCAAGCAGCATTGTTCCTCTCAATAGAAAGCTGCCTTACACTTGGCAAGTTGCCAAACCATCAATCAAACCCACGTGGCAGGATGAGAACAAAAACTTTGTTCCTACAGCTTCAGTATCCCACGTGCTAAATTTACTCACCCTGTTCCGCAAACTCAGTGTCTGTAAATCACAGTCAATCAAGACTCATCCAGCCAATTAGACGAGGCAGTGTTTGTTTGATCTCTGTTAACACGATTAAAACCTGCTCTTGTAATTATATAAACACTTTTTTTAAAGATTCCGTTAAAAGACAAAAAAATATCTATTCTTATATCATAAACATTGGAAATTAAGAAGGAAAAGAATAGTTTAGTCCTTCATGGACGGAATGGCAGTAAATCAGAGAACTGCGTTTTCAAATGTATGCTTTATATGGCAGTGACAGATATTTTAGCCATTACCAGTTTGCCTTTAAACAAAGACTCTAACTGATACAGTTTCAGTTTTTGCACGATAAATTGTAACATAAAAGCATGACAAGGGACAAAATACCAGTGTTATAGATTCTGTCGTGGATGAAAAACTTAAACTTGTGAAACCAAACTTCTTTGTTTCTAAGTGTCAAAGCGTTTTCGGTGTGGCTGATCAAATATAAGATTGTCGTGCCAGATACTACGATATTTATTATCATAGCTATTGCTTAGCAGCGATGTAATTCGAGGCACCTGACGGTTATGTGCCTGTGAGAAGGTTATAATTTTACTTTTTGAAGAAAATAATAACCTTGGGAGTGTAAGAAACTGAAACCAGACATCCTTACTACTCTACATGAACACTGAAACCTAAACACTATACCTAAACTATGTGTATATAAACAATCAAATATAGACACAAGACCTAAACACTGCATCTAAATGTTTAAATTTAAATACTGTAATAAATACTGATGCCTAAACACTATACCCAAACACCAAAATCTAAACATTATATCTAAATTATACTCATATAAACGATCATATTTAGAGAAAATACTTAAATACTGTATCAAAATGTTTAATTGTAAACACTACACGTAAATAATATACCTAAACACCATATACTTATAAATACTGATTTATTCATACTTGTTTAGTACCACGCTAGTACAGCGGTACGTTTACAGATTTACAAGGCTAAAATCAAGAGTTCGATTCCGCTCGATGGACTCAGCAGATAGCCTGCTGTGGCTTTGCTATAATAAAACACACACATACTCGTTTACTGCTATCAAAATGTTTTATCGACGTGAAATAAATCGAATGATCCAAGCTAACAATTGAACTGGAGTTATTATAGAGTTTGTTCATTAATTCATTCAAACCTACCATGTTGTAGTCTTGTGCTAAAATACAACAACAAAAAAGGTTATTAAAAGATTGACTCGTATCTTTCTTAACTCGATAATAGTATTTGAAATGTTGTTAAAAAGGGACGTTGCAAGTTTTAAAAATATTAATAAAATCACTGATAGGGCAGTGATTGCTTAAAGTGCATAGTTTATACTTTAACAAGTCTATATTTTGTAGTTTATTAATTCTCCGAAAGTGACTGAGCACTTGTAAGCAACCAAAGAACACTTAGTTTCTTTATTATTGCCCTACTGAAACACAATAAAAAAAGAGAGATATCTCGAGGTCCAGAATATTTCTCATGTACATGCAACATATGAAGCTAAGCAAATTTATTTGTGAAGTTCATACAAGTCTGAAAAAACAAACAAACACGAATTATTATATGGTTGTTTGCCGTGTGAGGAAGTCGTATTATATGCGATTAACTTGATTTATTCGATGCTGAGGAGAGCTCATATATGAAAATTCATAGGTATATTCACTTATGTATATTAAACTTGCCAACAGAAATCTTCCTTGCCATATAACGTTGATCTATATGCATTCAGTACCTACCTACAACACGTTAACTACAATAAACTTCAAAATGGATATAGCTTACATATGCTACTGTATATTGTTTAATGACAACATTATAAAATTTCGTATGCTCATGATATTTAGAACTTAAATTTTTAACTTAATCATGAAACCTGTGATCGTAAGGAAAAATAATCATACAAGGTCAATATAAGCGATGTGATTCTAAGCAGCTCCTACTAGTTTAATACGAATTTAAACAATTCCAAGCAGCTCCTACTAGTTTCATACGAATTTAAACAATTTTAATTATCAATTATATATTTTCATACAGGTGGATAATTCATAAAAATGGAATATCTTTTGTATACACTGCGAGAAGAAATGTATGATTGTAGTGTAATTTCTCTAAACCTTTTACTGTGTACAAAATTATAATTCATAGCCATAAATGTGTATATTTGTTACAAGTAAAAGTTCACTCTCTATCTAAGCAAAGGTGTAAATTTATAAACAGCTTGCAACGTCGTGTAATTGGTGAGCGAAAACAATATAGACAACTGTTAAAATCAGGTTAACAAATGTTATGGTCACTCAAGAATTTTATGAATATGTCTTCAGAAGACAGTATTCACGGTACTTTTTCAGAAATATTATTATGTAATCTTTCATAATTGTAGAGTGGGTGTGAAATTTCTTTTTCTAAACAAGGGAGTGAGAATTTACAATTTTATGGATGTAGCTTTTGTATCAGTACTTCACATGCATGAGAGTGTGAAATCACAGTTTCGTAGTATAATTCACCAGCCGGATAAACAAGTGCAGCATGGAATCAAAACTTTAATCCGTTACTAAATCTCGTGATTGGTTCAGAAGTAATTGTTTGTTTGTTTTGAGTTTCGCGCAAAGTTACACGACGGCTATCTGCGCTAGCCGTTCCTAATTCAGCAGTGTAAGACTAGAAGGAAGGCAACATGTCATCATCACCAACCGACAACTCTTGGGCTACTCTTTTACTAACGAATAGTGGGACTGACCATCACATTCTAACGCCCCTACGGCTAAAAGAGGGAGTATGTTTCGTGTGACAGCGATTCGAATCATCGATAAACTGATTACGAGTCGAGTACCTTAACCACCTGGCCATGCCGGGCCCTGACTGTAGGGAAGAGTTAATTACTACAGCTAATAATACATTCATATCTAGGAACTTAAAGCACGACTGAAGTTCTGTAGTAGTACAAATTTGGTATATTCAGTGTTCACATGATCTTGACGTCTCACAAAGAGATTCCAGAACATTTGAGTACCTAAAAGAACATACATATTTTATAGTTTGGTTTGGTTATTTTGAATTTCGCACAAAGCTGCACGAGGGCAGTCCCTAATTAGCCGTCCCTAATTTAGCAGTGTAAGAGTAGAGGGAAGGCAGCTAGTCATCACCACCCACCGCCAACTCTTGGGCTACTCATTCCAACGAATAGTGGGATTTACTGTCACATTATAACACCCCATGGCTGAAAGGGCAAACATGTTCGGTGTAACGGGAATTCAGAAGTAATTCGAGTTTGCCTAGTAAACTTTGTATAGTTAAAATATAAGTGAAGTGATAAATCCAAGCAAATGTGCAAGTTAAAAAAATTGTTTTTACTCAATAATGCGTTATTAATTGAAATTCAAATACAGTACAAAAAGAATCATTTTAATTCTAACAGTTTTTTCCTTATTTAAAAAGCAAACAAAAGTATAAGTTGTAAACAGTTTTAAATTAAACAGTATTTTCTTATGCGAAAACCAAATACAAGTCTAGAACCATATTAATTGAAACAGTATGTCACTAAATAAAATCCAGACAGATATATAATCGAAAGACAATTCTAAATCTTAAAGAACTTACTTAATCATTGGTTATAATTTCAGTCTTTTTAATTAAATAATATGACGTACACTCATTTATAAATTATTAACGATGTTTTCTTTCAGTATTATCTTTCTTCTACGCATAAAAGTTTTCGTTTATGAGATGGCTCATGACAGCCAGATATAAAAGTAAACATGTTTTTAGGTTGTCTTTTTTTATAATTTTCGTCACATTTTACTTTTCTATATATATTTGGAAAGTCGTGATAAAAGTGCTAGTGTTATTAGTTTTGATAAAATAACATAAAATATGTCACATTTAGTTAAGTTTACAATTAGGCTTAGTAGACTCGTTTCTTGTATCGATAATTATACCTGCTCATTTTAGTATAATTCGTGTCAAAAATTAATTTATTTATCGCGAAAATTTTCCACTTAAAAATGACGCTAACTAATAATCACGCTGCCAATGGTTTACAGTGGTAAGACACGCTTGGAAAATAAAATACCACAGATTTCAGTGACCTCCTGCCACAATAACCTTCATAAAACTCCATTACGAATCTTTATTGTTTCTCTATTTTGGTATTTCGGTTTTCTTGCTACCAAAAAACGATTGATAGTATTAGACATTAATGTTCTAATCATGACCACAATGAACACTCTTAACCTAATACAGTTGTATAAGACTCGTTTTTGTTAACATTTCAGATATCTATATATAATAAGTTTTATTCAGCTTAACAAATGTGTGTGTTACACAACTTTTAGACTTCCGTCAGACTTAAGATATGAACAAAAGTGTATAATGTCACAAAAAGAAAAGGAAGCAAAGACTCTTTACTTTATCATAACTTCCAGAATAGGCAACCTCTAACTTTGTAAACCTTTATGTCTAATGGCTTGCTTTGAGGCTCAACGATTGGCGTTGGCAAATTTATGAATTTCAGTTAGTCAATTAAGTACTGCTAAGGTTGATGTGAACTATTAAGAAACGAAGACAGTATTAGTAGCAGTATTTTCTTATGCTAGATGGTGAAAAACTTGTAACCATGATGATGAAACTGCTCATTTTTGTCGACAGTGAAGTTGTAGACGTGGTTAAGTACGCAACGAGGCAATCCATTTGGAAGACTAGCTAATAGCTGGTCAGCACGAGATTTCTTAAGTACCAGTTTCACAGTGAATTGACTCGAAAACACAAACACACTGAAAAGACAATATTTTGACATTTTCAGACTACGATTTCTTGTGCTTCTCCGTGGGTTAACCTACTTTATTACATTTGCCAATTTTTTTTATAGGTAAACAAGATCTTGTGAGAAGTAAATTGTTCAAACATAGATACAACCAAACTCCAAGATATCTAGACTCTTGATTATATGTAATTCGCAGGCGTACGTTCGCTCCTCCATCGTGTAACATATGACAAACGACGAAATGACAGATTCCATCAACCCTGGGGTGTTACTTATGGTATGGATACCAGCTTCGTTGCAGGGAGGGAGGATATATTTAGCTTTTACGAGAACGATGCACTCACTACATGGCAGTTGTTACAACGCGTCCATCGGTACTTTGCTTTCTTCTTTGAAAGTAAAGAAACGAAAGATTGAAGTAGATAAAATGGCGACAAAAATTGGCGTATGAAACTAAAGGTTTCCTGACACTTAACACTCTGTTTTTATTTTTACTTTTGCCAACAGCCAAGTAATCTGGTAATGACCATAAAATGGAATCTGCACGCCTGTTGTGATACAAATTGCAGTCAAAAACAAAAGCGTGTAATTTTCAAACATGTCAGTGTCTGTTCAGTTAAAAGCAAAAACAAATAACAATAACAAAAAAAGAAATGAAACTGATGACAGATACTGTCACGTGGGAAAGCAGCTGCAAAAGATTCGTTTGTGAGCGAAACAGGACAAGAAGGGATTAACAGACCAAAGCCCAAATAGTCTAGTTAAGTCTAAGGGAAATAAACTTTTACTATGATCTGTTGAAAATAAGAGGATTCATTAATGTTTTCCGGGATACAAAGAAAATTTTATTTCTTATTGTATTTATTTCTCGCGTAAGTTAAAAACAAACTTTTGCAACAGTAAAGATTTAAAACAACCATAACAATGAAAAAATTTGACAAAAGAAATAACAACTTTTCACTTTTCTACACTAAAGGTATAGAACTACAGAAACTCTATTGGGACTTTTCTTCTGAGCACCGACAAAATAAAAGCTTAAATATTTCTTCTATTGTATTCTACACTTCCTTTCAGCTACGACAAAAACGAAAACATCGAACTGTTATTAACAGTGGACTCTGCATCTACATGATATATATTGTAAAAGGTATTGGTAAAACCCTCATTCCAATCTCATTATTTTGTGATACATTTAACATACACGTTTGAAACATAATAATTGAAAAAAAAAAAGAATTTTAATTAAAAAATTTATTTTTTTATCCCATATATTTCTAAAGCTCCGAGAATTAATTTTAATGTCCAAATGTTTATTCACTGTTGTAACTCATAAATGGTTTAAGGAAACGTTTTGAAGTTTGTAGTGCTAATTTCCAGGGAAGAAAGAACCTGTACCCTGTCTAGACGATAAGTGACGACGTTTCAAATGCTACAAAGACCATAATTATCATACCAGGTCCAGCATGGCCAGGTGGTTAAGGCGCACGACTCGTAATGCAAGGGTCGCGAGTTCGAATTCCCGTCAACCCAAACATGCTCGCCCTTTCAGTCGTTGAGGCGTTATAATGTGACGGTCAATTCCACTATAAAAGAGTAGCCCAAGAGTTTGCAGTGAGTGGTGATGACTAGCTGCCTTTCCTCTAGTCTTACACTGCTAAATTAGGGACGGCTAGCGCAGATAGTCCTCGTGTAGCTTTGCGCGAAATTCAAATCAAAGAAAGAAACAAATTCTCATACCTAAATCAGAATTGAGTTAACATTATAAAAATACTAGTACACCTCTAGTACGATTGAGTTAATACTACAACAATCACTTAAACAATTGTTAAACCATCATCGACTTACTACTTAAAAACACTATCATAATTAAATCAGGATTTACTTAGTACTACATATGTACTACTATATCTATATCATGGTTGACTTACTACTATGGAAATACTACAAAACTGAATCATGATTGATGAACACTACAAAAGTATTACAAAAAATGGATTATGGTTGACTGAATACTATAAGAGAATTATTGCATCTAAATCATGTTTGATTAAATACCGCGAAATTAATACTGTATCCAAATCATGATTAATTTACTATTACATAAACCGATCTTGCAAAGTACCATAACTTTCTCTAAATGTACAAAAGAATAAACTTAACAATGAAGTTATGACGTGTCATACAAGTAATCGCCATATTTGTACATCTTATTTAGTTTAAACTTTCTAACCGACATTCACTTGAACACGAAGTTCGTACATTTAGTAATCTATAACCGGGTTCTAAGCGATCTGTGTATCTCATGGATAACATTGGTTCTAATCTGTCAAATTATTTAAGAGTAATGCGAATAAAAATTACAAGCATAATCAGCATTTATTTTCTTCAATTCAGAAAATGTACTTAACAAAACATAAACAATTAAGACATATGGACAAACATTACTAACACGCACTATTATGTCTTTCGAAGATAAATCAACAAAATTTTCTGAAAATTAACTTCTGTTTTGCCTTTTACATCAAAATATTTCTGACCATTTATGAACATTTAAGCTTGTCTATTAGAGCAAGAAACCTGCAATCCATAAATAGAGACAACATGATAAGTAAAAGAAAATAAAAAAATATTCGTCTTTTGAACAAGAACAAAATTAAACAAACCACTATATAAAACAACTAAAGGGTGATGCAAAAACTATACAAACCACTGAAGGGTGATACAAAGAAACCTATATAAACAATTCAAGCCTGATACAAAAACTATATAAGCAAGTGAAAGGTGATACAGGAAACGACATAAACAACTAAACGCTGATAAATCGCTCATGTAATTACTTACTGCTGTTATTTTATTGAGACAAATAATTCTTATAAAAGTTAGAACATACAGTTTAAAATGTTTCTGAGGTCATCACTAAGTGGTCTGTGCAAAATTTAGAGAACAGAACTCTGATCGCTATAGAATCTCTTAGAAAGTTTGTGTATATTTGAAAGACAAGTAGTTTTTACTGTTAAAAGTGCATTAACTAGTAATACCGTGGAGGAAGTACTGTGAGAATGGGATTCTGAAAATGCGTGCGTACTTCATTTCAACAACAGTAAAACAAAAAAGGAGGATATGAACGCCATATGTACAGTAGTACAATGAGTAGTAACGGGTTAGATGTACAATACAAACTAAAATCTCAAACAAACTTCAAACAGTATGTAAGCAAAATTGTATAAACGCTTTACAGACGTTATTGAGTAGTAAGCAAACCAACTGCTCAGTAACAGGCCATCGAAGGATGCGAACAAGTTGGTAGAGTAAAAATGTAAATCACAAATTTGTTAATCTGACTGACTGTAACGGAATTACTATTATGTATTTATTTTAATATCAATGGTCGTTTCAATTAAGTGTATATTTAGAAATGCATGTAACTTATAGTGTTCAATACATGTCGCGAAATTCCAGTTTATTCTCGAAATGTGTAGAAGATTCTCGAGTGTAAGAATCAACAACATGTTTTACATTGAGGCCTACCGAACCTTCGATAACCTCACCATAAACGTTTATAAGTCGATGTGCCAAGAGAAAATTTTATATTGTTGGTTTGCTACAGTTAGTATACTATATACCTCAAAAGCTATAACTGTGATAAACGCTTATTGATCGGAAAACTATATATATTTCATCAGGAACGTTAATAGATTTGGAACATTACAAACCGTTCAATTTCAGAGAAAAGTTATTTAGTTAACCGTGTGAAACCAGCCAAGAATAGAGCTAGCTAATTTTCCGTCAAGTGAATTGTACCTGAACCATAGATAAAATATTCATTCCCAGACCAGATAGAATGCTCAGCATTTTTTGTAAGATTGTAAAACTTTGGTATATAAATCATTATTTGTAATAACTAGTTGCAATTACCGTTATTATAAATTGTATTATTGTTTACATATATTAAAATATATTTGGTTAAGAAAAAAATTGTGTATAATCAATTTTGTTGGGAAATATATTTTTTTTACATATCGATATTCAATTAACTTCTAAATGAAAATGAAAATTTCAGCCTATATGAAACCCTAATACGTATCAATAATAAATTAAGAGCTTGTCCGGGATAAATTACAATATGTAATACTGCCTGACTAACAATGTTGGAAAGGCATAGGTCTTTCTTGCCTTCACCTTATGCAAATCGAAATGCACATGATTGAATTATGCTACTTTGGCTATAAACTGTTTTCTTAATTTTTATTATAACCTTGGTAATAACAAGTAGTGACAATAACCATTTTGCAATACTACTAACGAGCTAACAGTATACTAGTAACCATATTCTATGATTACAAACACGCTCTATAAATTCCCAGTAACGATACGTTCTCTCATCATATGCGAATATTGATGTATTAACATTTCAAGTTGCATTTGAAACAGTGCATTTTTTAAAATATGCTTTTCAAGGAAACAACATGAGTGAATATGAGAAAATCTTATTTTGATATCTTTGAAAAATCTTTGTCTCAAGAAAGAAATTGTTACTGCAGAAATAAAAATAAGGTTTGAAAAAGATACGTCGAATATGCGAAAAAATCTTATTTATTAGTATAGCCAAAGAAAAGGTTGCTGCCTTGCTTAAAAAGAAGAAAAACTGTATCAAAGACATCAGCAAAAGTCACGAAATGTCAAGAGATAGCTCGAAGAAAAGCTACGATAAGACGCTTAGTGACTTTCAATCCTTAGTATTAACAAAAATTATGAAACAAGTGTGTAAAAACCTCAAGCAGAAACTTTGGAAGAAGAAAGATAAACGTCAAAAAAGTAAGGAAAATAGGTAAGAACTGGCGAGATAACATTACAACACTTGATGGATTTTGACACTGCGCAACCTTAAAGTAGGCGTAGCCATTTTTATCCCCATTCCTACTTCGCGTTTTACTTTTAATGTTGATCCAATTACAGACTTGAATTTTTCTAAATACTCAACAAAGTTAAAAATTTCAAAAATCGGCAGTTTAGATGCTATTCTTTTAACCAGCCCTTTACATGCTAAATCCAAATATATATACAAATTTGAGCATTTATTAATCTTGTTATTGAATATAGGCCGTATTAAAAAATGGCTTAGCTAAGATTAAGCCTAAGTGAAAAGGACTTATAGATTAGATTTCGGTGTTTACGATTATAATTTTTTGATATTCCAGAAATTCAATATTTAAAGAAGCACTCTTACAAAAAAGTAGTACTATGATCGCAGATGTTTAGCAGATTTCTGTTTGTAAAAATTTAAACTTCGGTAGAATCAACGAATTAGTTTTTATTTCTAAACTTTTCAAAAAGATCTCTTTATAGAAACCAGGTACACGTACAAACAAACATTCATTAATCTTAAACAATGATGTTTTAAACGGCGTATAACAAAATAAGGGCAGCTATATTTCTCACTTGTTTAAGTACGGTTTGTAGAACTTCAAAACAACAAAAAAGTGCCATTTTGATTTTACTTTCAAATATCAGACTTTCACAATTCTTCTTTCTCAGGATTTAGGCCTACCAGAGAGAGTTAGGTTCATTGAAAAATATTAGTATGGTTGGGTGTGTTTCGCTGTTTTGAATTTCGCGCAAAGCTACTCGAAGGCTATCTGCGCTAACTGTTCCTTAATTTACTAATGAAAGATTAGAGCTACTTACTACCATTACCCATTGCCTTCTCTTACGTTAACAACAAAAAAATAGTGCGATAGACTGGGCCTAACACTGCTAACTCTTGAGTTACAATCAAATTGCGAGATGTACTAGAACTACCACCGCAAACCCTTGAGTTACTCTTTAAAATGGCTGAAAGGGCGAGCACATTCAGTGAAAGAGAGTCGAACAAGTGACTATCAAATTGCGAAGTAAGCGAACTAACCACGAAACCAAATATTAGAATGTCATGAAATAATAATAATTATATAGATTAAAATTATCAATATTGCCAATATATGAATGTTCGTATTTATGGTAGTTCTTAATCCATAAGTTACCCATCAGACCATAAGCCTAATACTTGAAGTTTGTATGATTTAACGAGGAAGAAGATAAATTAGTCTAACTAGTCACAATTTACAATTATATCTATATTTCAAATAAAAATAACTTTTTCCCTTAAGAGTAACTTATTCTGGAGACAAATACTAAACTCCCTTGAAGAGGTCGTAAAGGAATGAAAATAGTAGAGATCGTAGTCTTACATGACCTCTTATAAACCTGTAAACGGTTTAATGTTGTGCTTGAGAATCACCCCAACATCTGATGAGGGTGTGTGTTTTCTTGCAGCAAAGCCACATTGGGCTATCTACTGAGTCCACCGATGAGAGTCGAACCCCCGATTTGAGCGTTGTAAATCCGTAGACTTACCTCTGTACCAGCGAGAAATACGTGTCATGATGATGATGTATTTAAGATCAGACTTTCGTAAGACGCTGCTTATTTTACCCTGTAATGTTTCACAGAAAACTTTCGTACACTTTACCTAATGACAAAGGTACGACTTTCTGCAGGTCTTGGAAGTTCTAGATTTTGACATGAGGGTATGAATGTTTTGTATAATAATAGGCTGTTACATATCCTTTCCAAATACGAAAAGAAAAAAATCGGTACTCTATTCGTAATCTAAAGGTCGAGGGTTCGAAAACCTGTCACTCTAAGCATTCTCGCCCTTTCAGCCGTGGAAGCGTTAGTGATGGTCGGTTCCACTATTTGTTGGTAAAACAGTAACTCAAGAGTTGGCGGTGGGTGGTGATGACTAGTTGCCTTCCTTCTAGTCTTCCACCGCTAAATTATGGACGGCTAGCGCAGGTAGCTCTTGTGTAGCTTTACGCAAAATTAAAAACAAACAAACAAAGACAATACCTACGAAGCGCAAAACAATTTCGAAGTGGAGTTCTTCTATTGCTACTTTATATCGGTCATGGTTGGCATGTGGCTTGCTACTTTGCATATTCAAAATCGTTTTAATATCACTTAATGCCTTTGTATGTAACTGGTATTGCTGTTCATAAGTAGGGCCTACGGATCGTTGATGCTGAACTTTGCGAGGTATAGATTCTCTGCAAAAATACCTAATCAAAGACGTAAACACGCGCGCTCTATTGGTTGGCACTATGTGCAGGCTCACAACTTGCATAACCACCCTATTCATAGGTCTTGTATAGAATTGTATACAAACATGTAATTTATTTGTTTTAGACAAAGATACATAGTGGGTTATATGAACTGTGTCCACCATTGGAAAATGAACTCCAGGTTTTAATATTGTTAGTTTATAAACTTACATTTGACCAATCAGGGGATTAAATGTAGAAATTTTGTTGTTTTATCGAAAAGCTTTTCATGTCCACGACGGGAATCGATCGTTTAATTTTAACGAATATGTAAACTTTCCGCTGATCCACTGGACTGATTAGAGAACAAAACACGTCACAATAAATTTCTTCTAATATTAGAGATAGAGAGAAAGTTACGAGATGTCTAACGTATATAATTCTATTTCGAGATTTTTGAAATAACGACCTTTTATTGTTATTTAACGTTGTCCGGGATAAATTATAATATGTAATACTGACTGGCAAACAATATTGGAAAGGCATAGATCTCTCTTGTGTATATCATATAATTTGTTTGTTTTGAATTTCGCGTAAAGCTACTCGAGGGCTATCTGCGCTAGCCGTCCCTAATTTAGCAGTGTAAGACTAGAAGAAAGGCAACTACTCATCACCACCCACCGCCAACTGTTGGGCTACTCTTTTACCAACCAATAGTGGGATTGACCGTAACATTATAACGCCCCCACGGCTGAAAGGGCGAGCATGTTTGGTGCTACCGGGATTCGAACCCGCGAGCCTCGGATTACGAGTCGAACGCCTTAACACGCTTGGCCATGCCGGGCCATATCATATAGTTATAAGCTTACTCGAACAAAAAATAAGTTGGCATTTTATATTTCATGTTAACATAAATAAATGACCAATTCGTTGTTGTTTATTTCTCACATGTAGTTACCCGTAGGCCATTTGAAATTATTCTATTATCAGGTGAACTCTGAATAATGTCAAAATTAATTAACTTCTTCCTGTTCAGTAAAGGCGACACTGCTATTTCATATCTAAGGAGCCAATTATTTTATATTTCCTTCGGCATAATTTTATTTTTTTTCTTTTGGCCTCAAACAAATTGAAACGTTTATGTGATTGACTAATTCTCTTATCCGCGTGTAACTACAAGGCTTTTGCGGGTATATTATCGTATTTGAAAATTGAATAATTAAACGTTTTACATCCAAAGCAAAAGTTAAAAAAAATTATAATATAGGCCTTAGTCAAAATAGCTGCATTTGCTCTTTTCTGTGTAACACAAAAGCAACGAATGGTATACAGTATTTTTATTGTTTTATTGTAATGTGGTTTGAATTTCGCGCAAAGCTATACGAGGGCTATCTGTGCAAGCTGTCCCTAATTTTGCAGTGTAAGAATAGAGGGAAGGCAACTAGTCATCACCACCCAATGCCAACTCTTGGTTTACTCTTTTACCAACGAAAAGTGGGATTGGTCGTCACATTATAACGCCCCGCGATTGAGAAGACGAGCATGTTTGGTGTGACGAACATCCGAACCCGCGACCCTCACATTACGAGTCGAGTGCCTTATCCATCTGGCCATGCTGGACCTATTGTAATGTGTGTGAAATACAAAACTACTGAAGGTATACATAGCATTATTTTTTTTCGAATCCGTTAAACAACTAGGGTCTTGTAATTTGATTTTGTAAACTTACTTATCTTTAAGTTTTACAGTTTTATGTTCGAGTTTCAAACATTTTTTTCTTACAAGTGTTTTAATCATTATTACTATAATACGTACGTAGGACGTAATATTAAATTCATTCTAAACAGACGAAGTTGTTTTATTAGGTATTTGTTTGATATTTAATCCTCTTCAGTAATGTTGATTCATTGTTTGTTCCCTTTATGCTGCATCTACCGCCTGAGTCCATTGACAAATGAAGTAATAATCGCGTCTGAGATACTGATTTTATGTAACACTTGGGCGTCATCTTGCTAAAAAATTTCTTCTTAATTAGTACTAAATACTGAGAAAATTAGGAACAATTAGTTCGCTTGATGTTATACAACTGAACAAAGTGACAACATTTAAGTGTTTGAACAATCTATACATTAAAGTGGCTTATGGCTGCATGCTTCTCAATTTCTAGCTTTTAAATCACCATATCACCATGAAACTTACAATGGTTTCTGAATAAGTTCCAACGGGGTTCTGAAAACTCTTACTTTATAAGCTTTCTCTAATTGTAAGAGTTTAGGAAACGCTCCATTTCTCCCCGTTGCAACTGCCTGAGTGCCAATTCTCTAAATGCTGATCGCCATGATTATTTCAGGGGTTCTTGGATCTGTTCCAATCTTTCAGCACATCCAGAAGTAAAAGCTAGATAATGCTTCGAAAATAGTTACATATGAAGACTCTGGCTAGTAGGGATGAATTTCTTGGATATTATATGCTGGTATTAGTAGATCTAAATGACTAATGGCACTCACAAACGCCCACTGTTCTGTCATCCAAGTGAAGTCAACGAAATAAATGTCGCTTGTGGAATTTTGCGAGTCATGTTGATCTTTTACCAAACCATTTACAAGTCATATAAATCGCTGTGCTGATACGAAAGCTATATATGTATTTATTTATTTATTTAAGTTGGAAGATTTATTTGTTGCTTATTACTCAGCATAAAGCAATACAATGTGCTATTTGTGCTGTGTCTACTGCGAGTATCGAAACCCATATTTTAGCGTTAAAATTTATAAGTCCTAAGACTTACCACTGAACCACCAGGAAATATCTAGAAAGAAGATAATTGGAAAAAGAGTACATAAACAAGACTGTGCTTGATACCGTATCCGTGTAGCTGACTTTTATATCATAGGTAAAATATGTGATTGAGTTCCGTTGAAGGTCACATTAAGTTGCTCTATGAGATAAAGAAAACATTTTATTTATATCTATGTACAGGGTGTTTCTTTTTTACTTTTACGTGCAAAGAAAGTAACTTTTGATCAAACATGGAAGTAATGGTGTGACGGATGTGTTTGAGATTAGCGAGCGTTTCAGTATTAGTATCACGTACACGTTTAGGGAAACGAAATGTCCAGCTTTTCAAGTATTGAGCGAATATGTATTCCAAACCCTGTATGGTCAGTCATCTGTTTCTCGGTGAAGGAGCAGGTTTCTCTTAAAAAATAGGTAGAAAGAGAGGAAAGTACTCGGGTTCACAAGGAGCAGTTTTTGTGGGAAGAACCATTGTCTCAACATAATATGTTTTCAAACGATTTACGTTCAATGTTAGTTTATTTGTTACCCGGGAAAGTGTCGGGTATAGTTTAATGTTAAGTCAACTAAAAGTAGTTTATGATGACAGCATTTACAGGACTATTGCTTTGGAGCACATCAAGTCCACGAAGAAGTCTTGTAAGACATGCGTCTGAATAAATACACGCTTTTATAAAATCGAAAAACAAACATCAATAACAATGGTTATAAATATCATGAACCAGAGTTTTAAATTATTCATCGTGACATCAAACCAGTTCAAAAACTGATTCAATGAACACTTAACAGCGAGCAACACAGTCGATACCCATTTTATTTCGCTGAACACCCTAAATGACCTCACAAATAAAGGTTGTCACTTTTATTATATGATAAATAATCTAGCTATTAAGATGATTTATTCGTTATGTGCAGCAGTGTGTTAGCATCCAGCACCCACAGTTGATTGCTGTAAGGTTTGATGTAGCAACTGGAAACTGTCCGAGGGTGTACATAAGCTATTTAGTTTTCGGATTTTTGACTTAGAGAAAGGTATAAAAGCCCCTGAAATAGAACATATTTTCATTTTTTAATAGATTTCTGGTTTTGAATTAAAAGATACAAGTGCTTAATCAGTTAAACGCGTCAGTTACTGCCTATCGACAAGCAGTTTATGGAATTAGCACATAGTAAGGTAATTAAGAATATAATAATAAAATAAAGAATGAATAGAAATATTATCTAACACAGTGGTTCCCAACCAGGGGTGCTCGCGTTCCAAAGGATGCGAGATAACATTTGTTTTGGCCATCTTCACCTTTATTCTTAAATAAATAATTACTGTGAGGAGTACGAGAACATATTAATTTTTTTTAGGGGTGCGGGGCATAAAAAAGGTTGGGAACCACTGATCTAACATTATCCTTTATTTTTCCTCAACGGGTACCCTCAGCTAGTAATAATGGTTAACAAAATTGCATAATTCATACATATCAGAATATTTTTTTCTAATATATCTTGTACTTATATTTTAAATTTTCGGCACAAAACTATACAACTTTTATTTGTGCATATCCGTCCCTAATTTGAAATTAACCGACTAGATAGAAAACGTAGGTAGCCACTCAGCAGTACTCATGGACAAATCTCAGACTAGTTTTGACTGGCCTAATAAATGGATTTGGTCGTCACGCTTAAATATCACTTCATAATCCGAGCACGTTAACCCTAATTGGGATTAAAGTATCATTTCATCTTAATCTGTTAAAAGCTTTCTGTTTACGACCAGTTCAATTGAGGTGTTAATTGCAGATTGAATTAGGTGTTTCTTGCTTCTTTGTTTTGAATTTCGTGCAAAGCTAAACGAAGGCTACCTGCGCCAGCAGTCCCTAATTTAGCAGCGTAAGACTAAAAGAAAGGCAACTACACATCACCACCCACCGCCAACTCTTGGGCTACTCTTTTACCAACTAATAGTAGGATTGACCGTCACATTATAACGCCCTCACGGCTGAAAGAGCGAGCATGTTTTGTGTGACGGGGATCCGAACCCGCAATCCTCATCTTACAAGTCGAGCGTCCTAACCACCTGGCCATGCCGGACCAGGTGTTTCTTGAATTATGGATGTATGCACGTGCTCGTGTACCCGATCAACTGAAGTTCATGATAACGTTTTGAACGGCAAAGAATAACCCACATTACAAACAACATTTACACTGTAATGCTAGTGTAGGTAACAAAATGAAGAGAATAGACGTGATAAACAACACACCATTCTATAAAACTTTGATGGGTGCTGTAGGAATGATAATTACACATCCGGTTTTCTATGTCAACAAAACAAATATTTAGAGAAGTAGGAAATAGAAAACTCCGTAAAGCTCTGAAAACACAGTTTGAAAAGTTAATGTATTTTATTATATCATTGTATGGGATATAAAATAAGAACTCCGAGTTTTTCTGAGTTCAAAGTTATTGACAACAAAGAACTGTTTGTATCTCATAAAGGTGTTTTTAAGCCTTAACAAGGTGTGTTTCTGTCGTCTTGTATACTCTACATAACAGTGGTTTTCATGGAGACAGACCGTGATTCTGAGACCTCCACTACTGAAGTGTATTAGCTCCCAAAAACCCACAAAATAGATTGTCTACTAGGTAAATACATATCGTGGGTAATTTCTAAGTTGTAAACACTTTTATCAAAGACGCCTTTAACTTTTAAACTATAACTGATCAACTAAACCCTGTTACGTAGTCTTCCTCTTCACAGAAGTTCCACCCACCGAATCCTGCAACATAGATTTAGGGCTTTACATCAAAGATGATACACATCCCTAGCAACTCATTAATAATTTACTACCTCAAGAGCTAATTTTACGTTAAACAACCAAAACTACGTAGAAACTACGTTTAAGCATCAGCAGCCCGATGTCGCTAATCCTAGCTAACATATTTACGATCAGATTGAACTAAATCTGTCAGTTCCACTTTACACCCACTGCTGTAATGGTACAGTCCATACATTTACCGTATGCACATCCATAGAACACACACATACAGCTTTCTCAAGTTCATTAACTCCAAATATTAAGTCACCAGTGAATATCATAAAAAAAAAGTACTAACATTTCTTAGCCTCAGTATCACATGAATAAATACAAACCTAAAGTAAAGCTACAGAAAAATCACTCATACTGGATTGTTCATTCCATGGAACAAAAACATAACGTACTAATAAGCCAAATAAACACGGTCACAAAACTTTGCACACCTGAAAGTCTTAATGACGCATTCAAGTAACTGAAACAGCACTTTATCACTGTGAATAAGTTTCCTCTGAACATTGTAAAAAGAATTATACACAGAAACATCAACCAACAACACAATGGAGAGCCAACCAATAATCAAAATTCAGTGAAGCAACCAATAACAAAACATGCCGTACATTCCACATACAAACAAAAAAATAACTCACATTTGGAAATAACTTATAACAGTAAATTCATCCAAAAACTAGGGAGAAAACTAAGATTTGCACTATGTAAAAACTACTCTGAGAAACACAATATTAAAGTTATATATAAAATATAATGCAAGTGCCATAATTCAGAGAAATAAGGTGAAAGTGTGAAATTAGGCTTAGTGAGCATAAAAAACAAACACTGTCACATGTTTATGAACATCTTAATTTAGATAAACATAACATAAGCATAGAAAATACTGACACGCTAAGAGAATCAAAGGTGACTAAACGAGAAATAAAAGAATCTCTCGTAATACAAGAACTTAAACCCACAATAAACCAGCATCGAAAGAACACTTTCATACCTATATTGATTATTTCACAAAACGTTTTCGCGTACTTAACACTATTGAATAGTAATACAATAATGCAATTAAATATATACAGCGTCCCCTACAATTTCAAACATGTCATTATTGTAGTCCCTGAGACGCATGATCAATAATGGTTACTTTTTCAAAATTTATTCTTAACCCTTATTTTATCGTTACAAATTATTTTTAAAATGACTATGAAGCCGTTCGAAACACCGTTTTTAAACTTGAGAAAAACTCACAATCTTATTACTGAAATCGCAAACAATTTTTTGGAAAAAATCATGCTTTATCAAACGAAACATTAAATATCCAAATTAGAATTAATGTCGTCATCCGAAGAGTTAAAGGCTTTTATTTATATGCAGTCAATAATTCAATAAATATTTTATTGTATACTGAGACTATGGACAGATTGCGAGTCGAACACCGTAACCGCCAGGCCAGAAATATTAGATACTTTTCTTTTAGCACAAAGCTATACGATATGCTATATGCGATCTGTCCACCATGGGTAATCGAGCATTACAAGTCCGTAAACCTACAGCTGCCTCATTAACAGACACATCGCAGGCCTAACGAAACGGATATTATTAGTATAGAGATGCAAGCACGTTTAATGTACACAACTTCTTACCACATTTTTAACTGTACAGTTGTGGCTGTAGTTTATTGCATCATCCGAAAAAACAACAAGAACAGAGACTGGTAGGTTATCGTTGTAGGTTATATGTTTGTAACTTTATCATATTTTACCCTTATAGAACGTAATGACAGATTTGTCAAAAAACAACAATTTATATGTATAATCCCAAGACCGACTCTCACCTTTATAATCGTCACAGTGAAGGCGGTCTTTCTCGAGGTAATCTCTCAATATTCATACGAATAGTAAAGTCCAGGTGAAGTTCTGTATTGGCCCATTTTGTGGCGACTCATTTCTGTTTTATGCAAGTCTAACCTTTGTTTTACCTCTGAATAGATATGGCGCACGTTAACTCACATTTACTGCTTCTGGTCTCTCTTTCGTTATGCCTCGTCCACAATGTCACAATGTCCTTCCACTTTGTACTCATTAGTTACCTGCTATATAGATATCTTTTTTTCTGTTATTACTGCAACGGCAAATTACCTGTGCGTTTATTTCTTTACACTGAATACCACAATGATCACATTGTAATCATATTCCGTACAGCGAAATTTGTCTACCAATTTAAAGCTGTTCATTTACGTAAAGGGGTCAAAAGCGGACAACCTCTTCAATGATATCTCCTTCGACTCTTTTTTTTTTAAATTAATTGTAGTATTAGCGATAAATATGTTTCATTCTCCATATTGTGAGGTTAAAGGTATTAAAAACCCAGTTTACAATTGCTATGAGTTTACTTAAATAAACCTGTGAACCTTTGCTA
The DNA here is from genome assembly GCF_004210375.1 of Tachypleus tridentatus. NCBI lineage: Eukaryota > Metazoa > Arthropoda > Merostomata > Xiphosura > Limulidae > Tachypleus > Tachypleus tridentatus. Next base: position 72,102,834 of record NC_134825.1, read on the forward strand.
AATTCGTCAATAGGTCGCTACATTTGACAACTGTGTAGTATTAGAGTTTGGTATCTCAGTTAAAAAATAACTATGAAACGATAATTCATGACAAACAATTTAAAGTAACATACACACTGAATGGTAGAGAGCATCTTGAAAGGATATGCAATATATTTAACTCTTTCGGAACTCAGTCTTATGCAGTATATCAGCAGTTTCTTGCTTCTTATTTCTTATGTACCACAATACGTAGATATTCTGGATTTTTTTTTTTACATAAGTAACCAGAATATCCATTTATTCCAATATTTGTCATCTAAACGCTAGACGAATGGTATTTATTCTTCGTTTGTTAGTTAACTGAAAACATTAATTTCAAATTTATGTTTCTATATAACAGTTAAAATTCTGAAAATTTCTAACGCTAAAAACTGAGCTTCGATACTCGTAGTGAACACAGCACAGGTAGACAGATCATTGTGTATCTTTATCCTTAACAACAAACAAATAAGTAAAAATATTTTTTGTAGCAACCAAAGCGATGTTAAGTGGGAAACAGGGCTTTATTTTCTCTCGTCCTGTGTCACAATCTTTCATTATTTTGGAGGACCAAGCAAAGCTTAAGCCTAAGTGAGTTATGAGCATGGATCAACGAATCACACGACTGACAGTCGATTAATTCCTGTTTATAGATGGCGGCTTATAAACTATATATGAAGAAAAGTTGTCTTGTCATTTACAAATAATGGTATGCGAACATTCTAAAAAGTATTAATAAAAGAACAACAGATAATCGATTTATGCAGCAGACAGTTAGTTCATAAATTGACAAAGTTACGAAATATTTATAACCCTCAGAGACTGTCTAGTGCTATTCATTCAGATATTAAGGAGGTTCATCAATCAGATAATCAATAAAATCTGGCGTACAAAGATGAAACAGAATCAATCACTAAGATAATATGTAGCTTCAAATATTCAGATAATGTTATATCGATCACTGAGAGATTGCGTAACACCAACTACTTAGAGCAGACATCTGAAAAGATTGTTTGTTTGTTATGCTTACATTACAAATGCAAGTTCAAACTATGTTATTAAACTCGCAAGATTCAAGTTTTTAAGCTACTAATGCTTCTACACAACCAGAGCTTCTAAGCTAGTGACTGCAGCTCTAAAAGTAAATTTGGAGTGTTATTAAATGCGGTTGTTTTCAACTCTTTTATGAAAAGTTGCATAAGGAACTATATGTGCAGAAATGTCCCTAATTTTAAACTGATAGGCTAGAGGAAGGGCAGCTTACAACCATCACCCATCGCCACCTCTAAGGTTACTCTTCCCTTAACTATTTGTAGGATTTCACTGTTACCCGTAGCTCCAACGTGAGAAGAGTGTTTCTACAACAACGGACAACGAACCATGAACCTTCGGATTAACAGTCCTGGGACGCTAACTATTAGGCAGTTCACTGCCCTATTATATTTGCAACTAACTCGATATATCGTTAAGATAATGAACTTAAACAACTTTACGATTTCATAAACGAAAGCCTAACTTATTCAGTTCACATGTTTGGCTAGGTTTTCATAAGTACTGTGAGAACCGATATGATAGTAAAGGTATATTTCAATATTATTATTGTACATAACCAACTAATATTATACACGAACATAAAGTTTCTACAATAACGTAACCGACACGTAAGTGAGGAAAAAAACGGTAATAACAATTTTATATACATGACAGTCACAAAATATGAAATAGAGTTTAACTCTAGAAATTTTTAAACGAACTGATAACATTAAATAACCTTCTGTGTAACTTAAACAGTCACAGTTATTGATCAAAACTTACCTGAATATTTTACAGTAAAAAAAAACTGCATATTTCGTAGTTCTGGTTATTCCTTGTTAGTCTACACACATAACTCTATCAACTAATATCTGAAGACCCTTAACAGAGTCATATACTGAAATGGTAATTGCAAACGTCAGTGGTTTAAAGTTTCCTATGTTATAAGCTCGAATTTTTTAATAATTCGACGAAGAAACCAAAACTCTCGCTTTGTAAAATTGTGTTTCTTTTTACACACAATGTGAGTCCTGAGTCATTCAGTTCAAACATGTGCTATCTCGTTAATTTCTTTCTATTAACGAGGACCTAGTGTCACATCATGCGGAGAAAACGGGTGAGTCACAACTTTACAACCCTGTCACTAGAGTCTCAGTATTGACTTCAATTTGCATTTTTCAAGAAATGTTTGCTGGCCTTAAAGAACTGAGTATTCTTTCCCCTTTTTATGGTCTTTTTCACGTGACTTGTGCACAAAAAAATGACATAAAAGTAGCAAAAAAAAATCAAAGCGACTATTCCCTTTCGAGTGTATGACAAATAGAGGTTTCAAAAGGTTTTTGCCGGAAAAATGAGGGGTGTGATTTTTTTAAAGCGCTATTATTTTCATTTATTCTACCCTCCTCACTACTCTCACTTTAAATAAAGTCTCTTTCAATTCAGGAAGGCTTTTCAGGCATTATCCTGAGAGGAGAGGGGCATCTAATCTAAATAGTGAAGTGCAATGTCCCAAACAGCTAATTTTTTTTGTAGTTTGAATAAAAACACTTTAATAGGATTAAGTTTTATTTGAAAGAGGTTATAATTGTATTTCGCCCACGTGTAGCTTATAACAAAGTTACAGTACCATTACGGTCTTTTTAAACCTTCCATTGTCTGCATTACTTCAAGAACCAGAGAGTGCAGTAATTTTTAACCTGGTTAAACTGAATATTAGAATAAACGTATGCTACAAGTTTATTTTATTTTTGAAAAGTTTAAGTGGAAAACAGAAGGCACGTCACAAGTTACCAAATACACTTAAGAGAGTCCTTAACTTATGGTGAATACATAACATTTAGAATAGTATTAAAGGTTTAACATAGTGGAATAAAACAGAGTCAGCATTGTTTTGTAATAAAAATATATTTTCAAATATTGTGAGGAAATACACATTAAATTTTAGGGCTTACAACCCTGAAAATTTGGTTTCGAACCCTCTATGTAGTATGTACGTTTGTGTGTTTTCTTATAGCAAAGCCATATCGGGCTATCTGCTGAGGCCTCCGAGAGGAATTGAACACCTGATTTTAGAGTTGTAGATCCGTAGACTTACCGCTGTACCAGCGGGAGACTCTCTGAGTAGTAACAGTAAACAAACGAAAAAGATTTATTTATATCAAATTGTCGTTACACTTTCAAAGAAACAGGAATATTTTTCACACCATGAAATTTGCTCTTCTTCCAATATGACATAAAATTTATGAGAAATAAACAATATATTTTCGCAATGATATTATTACAATACATTTTTATAAAAATATGAACGTAGATTGTAAAATAAAATGAGCTAATAATTGAGGAAAAAGTTTAAAGTTTAGCGCGGCTTAGTGGCTCACAGAATGATTCCGAGTTTTTTGTTTTTTAAAGTATAAATACGTATACAAACTTTCAGCTTATAGCTCCATCTCTCTATCGATTTGAGATCAAATTGCAGCCGCAGCTATTGAGGATTACCTCTTATTTCTGCTACACTTGGAAAAGTTGGCATATTTCTTAGTTTACCCAATTAATACAAGTGAACTGACACCCTATCGCTAACGACCACTATACAGATATATGTTTGTTTGTTTTTTGAATTTCGCGCAAAGCTAGACGAGGACTGTCTACAATAGCCGTTCCTAATTTAGTAGTGTAAGACTAGAGAGAAGTCATCTAACTAGTCATCACTACCCACCGCCAATTCTTGAGCTACTCTTTTACCAACGAATAGTGAGATTAACCGTCACATTAGCTGAAAGGCGAGCATGTTTGGTGTGACGAGAATTCAAACCCGCGACCCTCAGATTACGAGTCGAGAGCCTTAACCATCTGGCTATGCCGGCCTACAGAGATATGGATGATATCAATAACCTTTTTTAAACTTACCAGAATAGTTTTCTTCCAGTTTTCTTAGCCAATAAAGAATAATTTTAAAAGCTTCTGTCTTCATCAAAAGAAATTGATATTTAGTTAAGTTTAAATGTGCAAAGGTTTTAGTTTTATTGTATAATAAGTGGTAACTTTGTGTTGAAAACAACAGACACAAAGTTAAACTTACATTATTGCTGAGCATTTGACTTCAATCCATTACCGAACATGTTTGCCCTTTAAGCCTAGGGGACGTTAATACGTGATAATTCCCATTTTTCTTTGGAATGAAAGTAGGCCAAAATTTAGTAATGGGTGGTGTTGACTAGCTGCCTTCCCTTTAGTCTATCACTTCTAAATTAAGGGCGCAGATAGCCTAATTGCTTTGCAACATGAAACTTCTAAATTAAGGGCGGCTATTGCAGAAAACCCTTAAGTAGCTTTGTGCGAAATGTAACAAGCAAACAAACATTATTGCTCAAATTCATACTTGAAATAATAATAGATAATAAGAACACTGAAAATAAAATAGAATATCAAATTTCAACTCAATATAGGATTTGGTGATTAGGGTGCTGTACTAACCAATTATGGATCGTTGGTTTAAATCCCGTCATCGAAGGCGTCCACCCTTTCATTCATAAGCGAACTATAATGTGATTATCTTTCCTAGATTTCCTTGGTATCAGAGTAGGTAAAGTGTTGACAGTGGATAGTTTTGATGAGATATCTACACTTCTAAATACCAGTTTTGCGGGTCAGAAAACAAACAAGTCAGTACAATCTTAACCATAAGAATATACTCGTATATAATTAAGCAGTGATCTATAATTTAATTACAAAAATAATGTTTAATTTGTTGTTATTTTACATTCAAAGTATTATCCTAACTGCACCAAAAATATGTATAATAAAACAGTATAATTTAATACAAGAGTAAATTGTTAAATTGTATCTGATCCGAAGGAACAACAAAGATGAAACTGAAGTATAATTTTGTAGTTGTAGCTTTTATCTGAATTAATTTGTACTATTTCACTATGGTCATAAACTTGTGCAATATAAATACGCTCTGACTGAATTGATCTGTCTCAAGAAGTCTTATTTTGCAAAAGGTGATGGTCAGCAACGAGTACAGACCATGGAGCATATTTAAGATCAATCAGTGGACATAACTTTGTGAAATTCTGTTACTTAAGTCATTCATAACAGCGGAAAGCTTTTTGACTTAAGATTGTAGGTAAGATATCAAAAACGTCGATTTTGAGGAGTTCCCAAATCGAATATAAATTTCGTTTTACTGTTAGCTACCCCATGACTTCAATGATGTCTTGTTCATGGTAGGCTATCAAAAATATTGCCGGTGATCTCAACAAAAACCTGAACATATTTTGAAGTCAGCTGCATGGCTGAAGCAAGCCTCCTTGACCTTAAGCTAGGCTAAAGGTGTCTGTTGCCTACATTTTAATCATTTTCCGAAGTACACATTGATTGAAAGGTAGATTATTCATTTATAATGGCCATGTTTTCAGCTCTTTCACGACTTTAACCAAACTACCTAATGTACAGAGTAGCTATTTAATAACATGTCTACGATCTTTTCAACTGCAGCTTGTCTCTGGGCTTGTCCTGTTTTCAACATTTGAACATTATTTTGTTGTGCTTTTTTCAGTATTTGTTGACAATCGACAAGTCCTTCGTCAGCCACGAGTTGGTAACACTACCACACAGCTAACCTTAAAAAAAAAAGGCAAATTCGAAAACAGTTAACAAAACATCCAATCTTAAACGACCAATGGAATTTTAAAACAAATGAGATAAAAGAGAATTAGTGGCACTTCCAATAAAACTGGAAAATAACTTTTATTTTCATATCAGAATGTGTAAAATAAATTCATGACTTATAATAACATATCTGTTTTTTGGAATTGCAGTTACGTCCAATTTTCCTGGTGTTATAGGTTTCCTCCTTTTCATAATTAGTTTGTATTTTTATTTGTTCAACTCGGTAGCAAAGCTATAATGCACAAACAAGTAGCACACAATATTTTCAATATGAACTGTTTATGAAGGTGAAATAATTGGTGGGTAAGTAAGAAATCTAACATTTCAAAGTTTAGTGACGTCAGTGGAAGTAACTTACATTATGATTTGCCACTCAAGAAATATTAGTTGTTTTGATTTTTTTTTGGGGGGAGGGGTGAATGTTTATATAATATAAGATTTGAAAGCCTCTCATAAATTAAAGATCTAAGCACTTTGGAATTAAAATGATACAAGTTGCTTATGTGGAAAGGCACGAGAATTTGCTTTAACCTTACAGTAGATCTTGTTTCGTAAATAAACAGGTTTGATTTGAATGAGGTGACACTAATGCCAACACCAATTAGTTTCTACCGTTCAAAAGATTAAACTTGTGGAATTTGGTCTAGGTTGCAGGTAAGAAGCTTCTGTTTGATTGGTGGAGAAATGCAATGTTGTTCTAATTAGAAAGTTTATATACGTCACGATCAGCTCATCTCAGACCGTCAACTCGGCAGGAAATTGGTTTCATCGTTGTGTGCATAATCACAAAGCAAGCCAACAGATTATTCTATAACGAGGGATTTTGAAATGCGGGCTTATTTGGTTTGCAATCACCAAAAACTGCATTTCAATGAATTGCTAACATTAATGACTAAAAATATTTAATTTTAATTTATGTTTCTGTGTGAGCACTGTGATATAAGATATACAATTAAATGCATGTTTTAAATGTAGTTTCCATATATTTCTACCGGTTACTGCTTCGAAGGAGAATTGAAAAAATTATTAGAAGTCTATATTGTATTGCTATATTTGAAGTATTTCTGGCCATATTAATAGACCTTTCCTTCAATCTTGGCAGATTCTACTCGATATTTTCCCATATACTTTGAATAACCAAAGAAGCCAAATAATATTAATGTTCACAACATGAATTTTCTCTGAGAAAATTTTACCAATAATGTTTTAACCAACAACTAATTTAATACCCAGTTCATAATATATAAACCTAAAAAAAGAAAGCTGTTCATTTAATTTAAATAGTGAGTTTTAATCAATAATTAATTTAATACCTAGTTCATAATATACAAACCTAAAAAAGAAAGCTATTCACTTGATTTAAATAGTGAGTTTTAACCAACAACTAATTTAATACCTAGTTCATATTATATAAATCCAAGGAAAACAAAGCTATTCACTAAATTTTACGAATAATATTTTAATCAAAATTAATTTAATACCTAGTTCATAATATATAAACCTAAAGAAAAGAAAGTTGTTCACTTAATTTTAAAAGTAAGTTTTAATTAACAATTAATTTAATACCAAGTTTATAATATATAAACCCAAGGAAAAGAAAGCCATTCACTTAATTTTAATAATAAGTCTCAACCAACAATTAATTTAATACCTAGTTCATAATATATAAATCCAAGGAAAACAAAGCTATTCACTAAATTTTACCAACAATGTTTTAACCAACAATTAATTTAATACCTAGTTCATAATATATAAACCTAAAAAAAGAAAGCTGTTCACTTAATTTAAATAGTGAGTTTTAATCAATAATTAATTTAATACCTAGTTCATAATATACAAACCTAAAAAAGAAAGCTATTCACTTGATTTAAATAGTGAGTTTTAACCAACAACTAATTTAATACCTAGTTCATAATATATAAACCCAAGGAAAAGAAACTTAATTTTAAAAGTAAGTTTTAACAAACAATTAATTTAATACCTAGTTCATATTATATAAATCCAAGGAAAACAAAGCTATTCACTAAATTTTACGAATAATATTTTGATCAAAATTAATTTAATACCTAGTTCATAATATATAAACCCAAGGAAAACAAAGCTATTCACTAAATTTTACCAACAATGTTTTAACCAACAATTAATTTAATACCTAATTCATAATATATAAACCCAAGGAAAAGAAAGCTCTTCACTTAATTTTAATAGTAAGAAATCTTTAACAATTTATAAGTATTACCATAGGGAAAAATATTATTTTCAACTGTATTTTATAAAACGTATATTTGAAATATATACCTTAGTATATTTACAGTTTTTTTGTTTTCATCACAAATACAACTATATACTAACATTTAACCCCATGTGGTGCAGTTGTAAATGTGAAGATTTCGATATAATTTGTTGTCACAGTATAAATAACCCATTGCATACTTTTGTGCTAAACAACAAATGAACAAACAATGTACTTACTCTTTACTTGTTATGTTGGCTTTTGAGAAACACTAGACTATGCGAGGGCTTCCTGCGCTAGTCGTTTGAATTCGTGGAATAATAGAATAAATGGAAGGCCTTGTCAAATGTTGAGCTACTATGGTCTGACCGAATAGTCGGGTTTGTCCGTCACTCTTACAACGCACCTATAACCCCATGACGGCAAGAGGGCGCGAACTACAGATCTCATTCAAGCACGCTAACCACTAGGTCGGACTCGGTCGTCTCTTACTTAGACTTAGAAAAATATTTAAAGTACAACGACATTGTTGGATTATATGAAAAAGAATTCGCTTTAAATTTAGGAAATAGTCAGAAGTAAGTAAACTGAACGATGGGCAAATATATCAAAGGCAGACAAGCAGATTTTCTTTCGAAGAAAAAAAACTCGCGCACCATAAATTATTAATTGTGTCTCCTCAGAGAGATGCCATGTTTTTCAGAGAGATGCTAGGTTTTTCAGCTGTTTCTTCTTGTTCACAACACTTTTCAATCGACCTCCATTTTTTATTTCTCAGTGGATTGATTTGAAACCTGGTTCAATACACCCAGACATAATTTTATTTTTCTTTTAGATCTTTTCTAAGGATTTTATGAGATAAAACGTCAAACAACCCAGAAATAGATATCTTAGGAACTGGTGAGACCATATTTATTGCAACAAAGATGAAAATTAGAACGAAATATTAATTTTTATGCATCTTGCACACTGACATAAAATAGTTGTATATTTTCATTCTGATTCTTTTTTCTTTCGTGATCAGAGCTCACAAAAAAAAAAAAATCAGGGAGTTTGGGTCAGTTATTCGGCCATATTGTGATCAATTTGCACAGGATTTGGAACAAAGATACTTTTCTATAGGTTCCATACACATGCATACAAATATATGTGGAATATGCCTATTTTTGATCATTCTGGGGGTCAAAGATCACAAAAAGCATAGTCTAGCAGCTTTTGTCAATTTCATGGTCACAATTCGACCATTTTGCATGGGATTTAGTCAAAGAATCTCTTTGCAGGTCCCAAAGAAAGTTATAAACAACGTTGCAATTTTTTACTCATTTTTTTAATGAGGAAAGCACAATTTGTGGTTTTCGTGAACCATTCATGTGTATGTTAACTAACGTACATGAGATTTGATATTAAGATACTTTCTTGTAGATCCCAAGTAGTAGTATAGACAGTTTTCGATTTGTCTGTTGTTTTTTTTTGTTGTGGTGTGAAAATTAGCAATGTTGAAATTAAATGGTAAAGACATATTGCATTTAAACACCATGCTTACACTATGGCTTATATGTGTCAGGTTAACCATCAGTTAACAACTTAGAAGCCAGCACAACCGGCCGTTAAGTTACCTTTGATCTTTAGTCATCTGCATTTTTTTGTGCAATTTTACACTGGTTCTTCTTATAATCACATACACTGCTTTAAATTTTTGCATATACATAGATTTACACTGTCTAATATTGTACTAGAATACAAAATATCAGAAAACATTGATTAAACTTATGAATAAATTTTGTATCTTCAAAAGTCCAAGAAACTATGTTACCAAAAGTGTTTTCATTTGAAGTAAATTGTGGTTGCAAAATATAGTATATATATATTATTATTATTATTATTTTCATGAATGAAGAATGTCGATTAGAACACAAGAAAATTCGTGGTCTATGCTAAGTTCTAAACGAGTGTGCTGGGAATTTCTATTCAGCTTCTATATGCTTTATGGGGAATCTTCAAATAAGCTGTGAGGATACGCAATTCTCCTATTCGATTTATTACGTAGATAATGGTGCGTAAGAAATAGCCTATAACCAACTAACTAGAACTTTTGTCTGCTGGGAAACTATGACTTTAGTTCACAGCCATTCAGATAGGTTGGTGAATCATTCCGAAAATGTTTCTTTTGATTTAATATTATTGACTGAAAACCCTAGTTTCAATGAGGATTTCTTGGCAAGTCTCAGTTCAGTAGCTTTTCCTTTCCTTGAAAGTAGAAAATTTAAACCCTCGCTTAACTCGCTTTGGTAACTGCATCTAGGGGGTTCAGTTTATATTATGGTAGTTGTGTAGTTGTTTTGAATTAAACACAAAGCTACACAATGGGCTATCTGTGTTCTGCCCACCACGGTATCGAAACCCGGTTTTTAGCATTGTAATTCCGCAGACACACCGCTGAACTACTGGGGGGCTTATGTTATGGAAATAATTATACTAGAAATATTGTCACCAAGTTTTGTATGCTCAACAAAATGACAAAAGAAATGTTGTACCTTGACCCGGGATAGATGAGGAACATTGTAGGATCAACAATTACCATAAGACATATTTAGTTTTTTTAATTCAGAAGATATATTTGTTACTCATGGGATTAAACTCTCACATTTAAATTTTTCTTTTTCCTGCCATCTGTAGAATATATTTTATTAATTACAAATGCTTACAACTTTTAGGTTTCTTCTATTCCTTGAAAGGTTAAGAAAGATAAAACCAGGGGGCATTCCGGGTGTGACTCATAATGATGGAGAAACAGAGAAGAGGTGGGACTACATTGACACGTGTTTCTATGGGCGAAACGGAAGAACAACGACAAGAGTAAAACTAAAGATTTGTTTTTTTTTACCCGTGGTATATAAGTTACGTGAGCCCACTAGCATGCGTTAGGAGACTGTCAACTGTCTCCGAATACGTGCAGCTGTCACTCATCGTTCAAAACGAAACATTCTAAGAACGTTGCAATGAATTTAAAAGTGCAACAAATTCTCACGGACTGATTAATACCAATGTTGTGTTAGATTAACTTTCGGTTGCGAGTTTATATATTTTTTTATTGTCAGGCAAATATTTTCCTAGAGTGTACATCTGCGGGCTGTTTTTCTGCATATTTCATTTTTTATTAGTGGCAACACATTCAAAGCTTAAATGAAACTCATACGGTCTTGATGGCCGATTTCAAGTCTTTTACGTGTGAATCTAAACATTTAGAGTCGAATTTATTCACTGGCAAAAGAAATATGAAGCAACAGCAAAGAGTCGTCCATTATGGTAACTTTTGTAATCCATCTTAATTCGGTCCCCTGATTGCAAGAAACATAAAATTTGTGTTTTATTTTCAAGAGCTCATGACGCGATATTTATGACTGGCTTATAAAGAAAAAAAGGCCCGGCATAACCAGGTGGTTAAGGCTTTCGACTGGTAATCTGAGGGTCGCGGGTTCAAATCCCCGTCGCACCAAACATGCTCGCCCTTTCAGCCGTGGGGGCGTTATAATGTGACGGTCAATCCCACTATTCGTTAGTAAAAGAGTAGCTCAAGAGTTGGCAGTGGGTGGTGATGACTAGCTGCCTTCCATCTAGTCTTACACTACTTAATAAGGGACGGCTAGCACAGATAGCCGTCGTGTAGCTTTGCCTGAAATTCAAAAACAAACAAACAAACGAACAAATAAAAAAATATTTGTTATCCCACTTTACTCGTTATAATAGAAGAGAACTTGTCCTTTTGCAAACCTTCGTGTAAGTTTATGGATAAACAAATCTAATCTATGTGTAATCTTGTCAAATCGTCTTCTTAACCCTCGTTATCTGAAATTCATTAATTTTTAAAAATGAGCCATCTGTGTCATATTTCTACATTACTTTACTCTCGTCTAAAACATGCACACACTTACAGTTATTCCATTTATCATCGTCATTCAGTGTAATTTGAAATCATTATTTTCACTTATTTCTGTTATGCGTATTATAATTTCTAAACACCACAGTTCTTGTCAAATCTAATTAGCTTCTTCAATCTAGATATAGTGCGCGTGCATGTGTGTATTACCTGCAATGCCCCCTTTATGCAAAGTAATCAACATTTGAACTATATCAATCTTCTGCATACTATAGTGTTTACCTTCGTTTCTGTTAAGAAGTGTGTGACTTTATTATCAAAATATTTAATCATCTACTGAGGTTATTTTTATGATATTAATGGTTCTACTTCATTTACGATTTACTTAAATATAAAATATATCAAGGAATTACGATTTCAGATAAATCTAACACCAAAGAACAACGATTACCAAAAAGCCATTTGCGATTGGAAATTTTGTACTTCTCTCTCATTGGAAACATAGATTGATGCTGGGTTTTCTAAATAATCACCCGAACGTTTACCTTATGGAAAATGTAGTTTTCGTGTTTGAAAATCAAATAGAACGCATCGTGAAATCTCTTGGCATGACAAGTTATTATATCATATTAAAAGAAAAATGAACATATTACTGCTCATGTAATTCAATTTATTATAATGCCAAAGAAATTTCCTTTTTTATTAAGTATCGAGCGTCCAGAACAATAACAATAACACTAAAAGCAGTGAGAAAGACTATAAGAGATTTTATATGGGTCGAACAGATTAAGAACAAACAGTGTTACTTATTATAATGGCAAGTTTGCAGCTGAACTATATACACTATAAGATTGTAGCACGTACTGCTAAAGAAAAGTAAGTTGTATCCTTGTAACGTGCTTAATACCGAGAAAAGTTTCAACTTGTTTTTACTATTGCTATCACTGTGTCAGATGGGCCGAAAATACGTTTGTACTATACCGGATAAATCTGTTAAATAGGAGATTCGAAAAGATCATAGATGGCTATCATAGATCAATATTAAACGTATATCAGTTGAGTTTAAGATAAGGAATAACAAATAGACTGGACACAATATGTATTACACAGTGAAAATTGTCTTTAACAGAACTTAAAAACACAGTTTATGTACTTGCTTTACTTAGGACTGTTACTTCTCTACTGTATTTCTTCAGTTAAATACTTGTTAAAGACCACGTCGAAAGAGTGTATCTCAGAACGGCTGGTATGGGTATTAGCACTTTTTAGTCATGAGCAGAGAGCAACGTTTCGACCTTCCTAGGTCATTTTCAGTTTAACTTGGTGGCTTGGAAGGTCGAATCGTTGTTCTCTGCTTATCAATAAAAGTGTTAATACCCATATCAACTGTTCTGAGATACATTTTTATTTCAAAGAGGTTTCTCGTCATCATTAAGCACATCAAAAGAGGTTGGCATTTAAAGCGACTGTGACACCACTTGGCTGGTCATTCTCATTTCTTAAAAGGAGGGCCAAAATTTCAAGGTATTATGTAAAAAACCAGGAAAGGATTGCCCTTATCTTAAACAAGGTAATATACCAGCAATGTTTCTTGTGTGCGATTTCAGGTACCATTTAACTTTGTGAAAAACAAAACAAACAAAGGTAAAATGAAGCAAGATAGAGTTAAGGTTTTCTTGACCACATGCTATGTGATAATCTGTACATATTAAAAAACAAAGAAAAAATAATAATCAGTATTATAACACTACAAAAGGTAGAAACTTATATTCATGTATCACAGTTGTTCTTGTCACACGATATTGGATATTGTTTATTAAATTTGAAATTGTTATACATACAAATCGAGTATTATGGAAATAAACTAGGCATGACCTTCTAATTAAAGTGTCAGACTGTGAAGCTATGTGTCCACGGTTTGTGTCCTGATGTCGCAAAATCGAGATACTAGTTTCGGCTGTAAAAGTGACAGTCAAACCACATCTTTCGATTAGAACATCCAAAAAGTTGGCAGTGGTGTCGTTGACTAACTGCGGCCTCCCTAGTCTATCGGATCGAAATAAATTGCGTAGACAGATAAGACTTGAGTACCTTTATGTGAATATCCGAAATGAATAAGGAAACTACTCCAGAATACTGAGAAAAAGATATTTTCATTATGTTTGTGTGTGTGTATATATATATATATATATATATATATACGTATAGACGAATCTGAAAAGTTACTAAAATGACATCTCTTATTATGTTTTAAATTGTTATATAATCAATTACTCAGGTTATCCTGAATGGATGGTGTTCTCATGGAATAAACTCTTTAAAAGATGGAATAAGCAGTTTTAGTTTATTTGAAACATATATGTCGAGAGATGGACATTTCAAAAATATTTCACATCAGGTTACTTTTAAGCACTAGTTCTTTTAAAATAGGCGTTTTGAAAAAATGTTATTTTTAACACTAGTTCTCATAAAACAGATGGATTGAAAGATGGAATATGGCAACACTAGTTCTCTTGAAATACATGGTTTGAATAAAGGAGAGCAGAAATACGTTTTTTTTTAAATATATGGTTTTCAATGAGAAATGTAGGAACACATGATTCTTAAACAAATGATTTGAAAGATGGGACATGAGAAAAGTAGTTTTCTTGAAACAGACGCTTCTAAAATTAAAATACTTATACAATAGATCTCTTGAAAGATGAAATGTGGAAAAACAGTTGTATTGAGAAAAATAGTGTGAAAGATGAAATACAGAACAGATTGTCATCTGGAGTTAGAATTTATGAATACAAATCATCTGGAAATTGATGAAAAAATATGAAATATGAAAAAGGTTTTCTTGACTCAAAACTATATCCTTGTGTCAATAAAAGTGTTTTTTTTCAAGTAAATAAGAGAAAATACCTTTACTTGTTTCCTATGCTTCTATATTTATTTTATGCTATTAAACTGGCTTGCCACTGAGAGATTGGTTGATAATGAACGTATAAAGAGTCAGTGAACTATACAAAAATGTGTTTAAAGAATTGATGTTTAAAGAAACAGGTACAAAAACAAAAATATTATTCTTTATTAGAAAAATAACGGGAAATGTTTCACTGTAGTTTCCTGGCTATTTTCCTTTTTTGTGACGAGATGGAGGCCATTGACTATTAAAAGGCAAGCGTCAAATTGATGGAGAATGTATAGAGGCTTTCAACACTAAAATTAATTGTTGAATCACTTCGGTAAGCCTGACCTTAACATGTTAACAGTATGTTGAACTAACGTGACTGTAAAGATTGCATCAGTTTCTGATAACTTTATAATATAGTGGTTAGTGATAATTTAGAGGTAAATGGCTTGTTACGACCGCAGGTATCCACTTATTAAAACAATTAATTTGTATTAGTTACTTTTCTTAACCTTGAAAAGTGCTGAATAACAACCACAAATGTAGAGCCTTTTTATTCCAAGCACTTTTCAAGTTAAAACACAACTGCATTTTAGATAAAAGAGCATATAGGTGTTTTTTTTTTCTTCCACAGACTTGCAGGTGTACTGAAGAGGACATAAAAGTGGGCGTTCTCCACGTAATTCCGAAAACCGGAGGTCATGTTTATACCGATAAAGGATTGGCTGTGGTTTTTGAATCGTAAAACCAGTGCTGACCGGAAAAATTAGAAGCTTTTTCGTGACGATACTGCTAACTTCATAAGTCCAATCAGTAAACTTTCTCTTTACGGCCTGGTTAATTCTGATACTTGTTTTTATTGTTGTTTTATTTTACTTCCTGAAACTCGCTTAACCTAGAATGGATAATATTTTTGATACAATTGGTTTTTTGTTGTTGTTTCTTATGATTACTAAACAGACATATTTTGCGTCGTTAAACTTTACTTAAAATTGAAGGAAGTTAATATATTCAAAGACTGAGTTCAGTAAAATATGCACAGTCTAGAAGATTCTGTTTTCTTTTCACAACTTTTCGTTGTGTGTTACTAAACACAAAGTTACGCAAAGGGCAATCTTCTGTTGTGACACTACGGGTACAAAAACCCGGTTTTTAGTACTATACGCCTTCAGTCTATTCGCTGAGCCGTTTCATAGAAGTACTCTTTAACAAAGAACTTTTGACAAAATCGTACTCTGACTGCTTCGTGAGACTACGAACAAACTGTCTTGACTTAGACTGGTTATGAACAGATGATCAGAAGCGAATAAACTAATAACAAAAATTTGATGAAGTAATAGTATAAAACTTCAATTAGCTAGCTGACTTAATAGAAGATGCTGCTACAATACTCACAGCCTTCCACGCACTGACAATCTTCGAAACTTGATATCACGAATATATAGGGTGTCACTGCTAGAGGCCAGATGGTGTAATAATCTAGGATCCTGTTCTTTATTATCGACATGTGGTTTCTTGGCTAGTCTTTTTATAGGCTTTGCGTGGTTCCTTAAATCTCCTCTGAATGAAGAATACAGCTGGCAAACCTCGGCCCCTATACTCCACCGGAACTACTCAATTTCAGATGAATTGCTAACTTCTTTGACCAGCCGACCTGGTTCGTGTGTAACTTACTTCGTTCTATTATATTACAAATCCAGGGACCAACATTACATTTCGGAATGACATTTGGTGTAATTCTCATTCCGTGGAACAAAGTATAATCTTATATATAAATATGTATTATTTTTACTGAATAATTTTGAAAACTGCATCTAAACATTGCTCCTATTAAGTAAAAGGTTTGATATTTATACTAAAACTAATTGTTTCTACACATTTGTTTTTAAATGTTGTCAACACACTTGGATCAAAATTAAATAATTCTAAACATTCAAATGTTACGTTTAAATAGAGAATGAATTAGTACTTTAAGCGCAAAATTACACAAAGTATCGAACACCCATACTTAGCGTTATAGGGGAGGTAATGCTATAATGAAAAAGAAGTACAAATCGATGAAGCATGCTGTGGTTTTGTTTTTATCCTTTTTGTTTAGAATACTTTTCTCTCAATACAAATAATTTGTGTCTCTCTTTCTCGTTTTCAGTTTTTTTAAAACGGTATATTGTATTATGCATTTACGACAAATATGCAGCCGGTCAACAACCTACTACCTTTATGTATATTAAGTAATATACCGACACATTTATAATCTACCCACAGCTTTAAAGTAGAGGGAATATTTTCTGGTACTGTACGAAAACGGGAACCGACTCGCCAGCTCCGTAAACCTAGTGTTTTATCACAGGATCAACCTGTACCCTTACAAAAAGGGAAAGATGTATGTAAATGTAAGGTTTTTAATGATGGTGGCACAATGTAACAATGGTACAGTAATGAGTACATAAGTATGGTACAAACATTTGAAAAATTATTGCTAGAATAACTTACTATCCATTACAGGCCTGGCATCAAAACAAAGTGGCAGACACAAAAAAAACAGGGTAATTTTAAGAGATATATTAATTGTTTTAAAATTAACTAAATGTGATTGAACTTAAAAAATAACTTCGCTTATTAAACAAAAATCAAAAGACTTGCGTCTATTAAAAATAACAAAAAAGAATCCATCTTTTCCGAGTTCAGTGTTATTTAGTCTTACGTGGGTTTTGGAATTTTAACGAATTGTAATTCTGTACATCAAAGGTTTGAAATCTGAAAATGTATATTGATCCATGAACATCCATCCCTCCACAGAATATTACATATATATAGATCCATGAACATCCATCCCTCCACAGAATATTATATATTGTTTGTTTGTTTGTTTTTTGAATTTCGCGCAAAGCTACACGAAGGCTATCTGCGCTTGCCGTCCGTAATTTTGCAGTGTAAGACTAGAGGGAAGGCAGCTAGTCATCATCACCCATCGCCAACTCTGGGACTACTCTTTTACTAATGAATAGTGAGATTAACCGTCACATTATAACGCTCCCACGGCTGAAAGTGCGAGCATGTTTGGTGCGGCGGGGATTCGAACCCGCGACCCTCAGATTACGAGTAGAACGCATTAATCCCCCTGGCCATGCTAGGCCAAATATTATATATGTATATTGATCCACAAACATCCGTCCCTCAACAGAATATAATATATATTGATCCACAAACATCCATCCTTCCACAGAATATTATATATACTGATCCACAAACATCCATCCCTCCAAAAAATATTAATCCTGCACTGAAAGTCTTCAGCAATAACCACAGACATTTTTTAGAATTATTGATAAAATGCATACCGTATTACATATAGATTCCAAACCTCACTGATAAGGAGCGGCTCCTTTTAACTACGCAATGGCTGTGGAATTCTGATTACAGCGCCTTGTGTTTCACATCCAGTGTTAGAAAGTAAAACTTACAAACAAAACAAAATAACAACAACGCCCTTGTCTTGAAGCTGAAACAAACACATAAAAAACTTGACGCCTCTTCTTTCTTTATGCTGTCACCAAAAAGTTATATATATGCACCTAAAATAAGATAACAAAAATGGATTTTCAAAGGGCTTTTTTTTAACATATACACCGTTGTGTTGACTTCAAAGTGACTTCGGTAAACATACAAGTACCAGCAGCACACTTTTACTCAGAGGTAGGAACTAGTGCAGTATATTAACAACAATGATTACACAGTTAAGACGAGGTATTGGTGAAGAAAACTAAATATGACGACATACATACAGTTGAAACACAGTAGTAAATTGGTTAACTACTTTTAAACTGACGGTGAATTTACAATTAAGACGAGGTAAGGAAGTTGTGAAGAATAATAAATATGGCATTAAATACACGATTAAGCTGAGATACAAAATTGAGTGAAATGCACTAAGAATATCGATAAACACGTCATGGCCTGGTGGTTAAGGCGTTCGTCTCGTAATATGAGGGTTGCGGGTTCGAATTCCCTTCACATCAAACATGCTCGCCCTTTCAGCCGTGGAGGCGTTATAATGTGACGGTCAATCCCACTATTCGTTGGTAAAAGAGTAACCCAAGAGTTGGCGGTGGGTGGTGATGACTATCTGCCTTCCCTCTAGTCTTACATTGCTAAATTAGGGACGGCTAGCGCAGATAGCCCTCAAGTAGCTTTGCGCGAAATTCAAAAACAAACAAACAAACCGATAAACACCGACAGGCATCTAGTAAATCTCGTATGCTGTATGACTAGTTTTCACTTTATGAACTTTATAACTTCATATTGCAACACAAACTTATTATTTTACACTTGTGAAGTGAAAGTGAAGTGTTGTCAGCCTTCTCCCAAAACATCATAAACCTCATTAATTAGCCACGCAAGTGAAGCCGTTACAAATAAAATTAAATCACCTTAATTTAGTTTCTTGTTAACCCTCAATGATTGAGCAGTAAATAAAGAACATATAAGGTTAAATATAGGGTTTTGATACCTGCGGTGTGAAGAGCACAAATTGCTCTTTGTGTAGCTTTATGCTTAGCAATAAACAAACGGTTAATTGCTTGTTATTTCTTTATCATCTTATTTATTAGTTTTAGTTTGGTTATTTTAATTCAGCTGATAAGCTCAGTGTATATATTTCTTGACTGTTGTACGTTGCTCTACCCACCATGGGTATCAAAACCCGGCTTTTAGCGTTGTAAGTGCCAGACATACCTCTGTGTCACTGGGAGGTATGGGAGGTTTGTTGTTTAAAACATATGATATTAATTGAAAAAATCGCTTCAGAACTTCATTGCAATCTCAGCTGTCATTTGTCTAGAAAAATTAAACTTTTTTATAGAAAGTATAAAATAAACCCATTACAAAATAGAGAATGTTCGCATGTTAAGAGTTATTGAAATTAGAGATTTTTCAATTAAAATAGAACCAGTATACACTAATATCGAAGTTAAGGAAAAAAATAACATGCTGAATAACAGAATTATAACCGAACTCGGTTAAAATACGTGAACTAATCTCATGTATCTTTACACAACGGGTGCTCGGATTTATAAACGGCCATACTAATACAGCGGTAAGTCTACGGATGTACACCGCTAAAATGAGGGGTTCTATTGGACTCGGCTGTTTGTCCGATGTGGCTTTTCTGTAAGGAAACAAAACAGATTCTATAACTTAAACTTAGATTTTCATTTACACGTTAGACAACTTCGTATTGATGGATCGCTACAAAATAACAAATTCAATTATGTTCACCTAACAACAACCTAAGTTATTACAAAATTGTTACTTATTTAGCTTTGAACGAAGATACGCTAAAAAAAAATTACTTTATTTGCACGTAATATGACAAAAAAAAAAAAAGCAAACAAACAAATGCGAATCAAATTAAAACAAATTGTGGCTATTAGCCTTATAGCTAGTAGATTTGTTTATCGTTAGCAATCATATTGTTTTCTTAGTGTAAAGGTTTCGCCACGGGGA
The DNA here is from genome assembly GCF_004210375.1 of Tachypleus tridentatus. Classification (NCBI taxonomy): domain Eukaryota; kingdom Metazoa; phylum Arthropoda; class Merostomata; order Xiphosura; family Limulidae; genus Tachypleus; species Tachypleus tridentatus. The sequence continues at coordinate 72,123,072 of NC_134825.1, forward strand.
CAGAATACCAGAAATTAGCGATTTAAGTCCATAAACTCACTGCTTATCCATGGAGGGACTGTTAGAAGTTGGTATCACAATAAAACAAAAATAATACATCGGTTATGAACACGGATAATCGCAATAACTACTGGAAAGATACTTGCTTCCATATTAAGTGTATATTGTATAAAATACATACCAAGTCTATGCTATGAAGGTTTTCTTATTGACACAGCAGTGATATACCATTATAGATCATAATACGGCCTTCTTCACACAGCTAAGCTAATCTATACAATTGTAACTGGAATTGACGTGTTACTGTGACACCATTCCTGTAGGATTATGTCCCGTGCGAGTGCAGTGGTAAGTTTATGAATTTACAACGCTAAAATCAGGGGTTCGATTCCCCTCAGTAAGCTCCGCAGATGGCCCGATGTGGCTTTGCTATAAAAACACACACACACACTGTAGGATTATATCTGGAAAGGAAACAAGACTGTTCACACAGCTGAGCTGTTCCATACGAGTGAAGTTGGAAGTGACGTTTGTTGGTAGAGTTCAATTATACTGTACGATTCCCCTGGAAAATAAACACCTTATTAGCAGCCCTATAAGATTTTATGATTTTATTGACACAGCAATCCTATAAAATTATAGCTGTAACTGACGGTTTATTCGGTAACTTTTCTGTTCTGGAATGTTCATCTACTGGTAAGAACCAACAACTACCAATGACGTTTTACCTTCCGCCTGTTGGACGATATTCATTTTTTTTTATTCCTTCAAGTAAATTTTACCACTATTGTGGAAACTGCTGACACGCGACATTTCAGCGCGTGTAATTACAATGAATCTATCATCATTACGTTCACATCATGCCAAAGTTCATTTCCCAATAAAAATCAATGGATAAGTTCGTTAAATGCGCGTGCAAAGTAATTATCCAGATTAATTAAGTCGCAGTATACTAAACAGGGAAATAAATGACGAAAAATTAGTACATAGAAGGACAAGTCGACATGTTTCATTCGAGGAGATGCTAAATAATAAATAAATCTTTATACTCACTTATAGAAAACTACAGTTTTTATATGATTTAGAAGTAAAATAAGCCAACTTGAAATCAATCTTATTACCTTCTGCGTCATCACAATCTTGTACTAATCATACACATACAAAAGTCCTTCAACACAAATTACATTTACCTAGGATTTATAACGAAATATAAGAAACGCATGGTGTTCTTTTTTATTTTATTTGTATGTCATGTTAAATCTGTTCAGGAACCTCATTTCGTCACTACAATCCATGTCGCTGTGTCCGGTTATGTCTGACGACCGTGAATTTTGACAATAGGGGCAGTAGTCTTGCATCGTTGTCTTCAGTTAGAAAGAATTAGTGGAAACGCTGTCATTTCAAAGCACATCACTCTTAATTACATTCTTTCCATAAGCCATCTAATATATGATCTACGGAAAGATGATGATTTCTCAACATCAGTTTAACACTCCAATGCACATAAATCCATCGGTGCTGTATCCGGCAAATTTACCAGATTGTTTTTGTATTGAATAGCGTGAATATCCATATTATTTACCAGATGCTTGAAGTAAGATGCGAACGTTATTAAACTGATTATCTTGGTGAATCTATTTCTTAGTGGACTCACTGCTAGATGGAAATTATATTTGGAACACTACATTATAATAAAATAGATATATAAATGGTTTGTGTACGACTTATTGCAGGTATTTTTGTGGGTGGTCCCAGAGTCATAAGTTCATCCATAATCCTTTGTTTTCTACTGTCATTAAATACAAGGTATATCCCAGTCTTGGAAATTCTAAATCTCCTATCTGACGACCCGCAAATTCCGTGGGTGTGAGAATGCCATGTTTCGGAAAGAAATTTCACCTACCCTTTCCCAAAATGATCAATTTTCGAAGTAGCACTAGCTAGAAACGTCAAACAATATCATAAACACCTACTTATAATCCATTTTTTAAACAGGAAGTGTATCTGATAATGTGTCGGTTTTATATTGTTCACTTATGAGTTTTATGTACCATTGCTATGATGCTCATGCAATTTAACACCATTATAACACTATAATAAGTTACTTACCATACAATAACGCTTAGCTAATTTATTTACTTTTAATATTCCTCATGTAATTATTTGAAATCCCTATAGCTCTCACGTATTTTTTTTTTTGGAACTTACGAATGTTATTTTACCTCCCCGCTGGTACAGCAGTATGTCAAGGGATTTACAGCCCTAAAATTAGGGATTCGGTGCTATAAGAAAACACACACCCAAAGTTATTCTGTCTGCTTGCTATACGGATCAATTCCTATTATTTGTTTGTTTTTCTAACGCGTAATTTTTGGACGAAGTCCATATATACACTTGTAGTTTAGTTAAAGCTACCACACTTTTATTGGCTCTTAAGAGACATTACTGAAAATACGGAAACTATTAGCTCATGTCCACTAAAAAACTCATTATATTATGTTACTTTGTTATAGTTAAAAAAAAAAGAAGACTGACTAAGCTCCGTATATTTTGTGCTTTTTTCGTACGTTTTAAATATTTTTGCGTGCATTTTGTAATTTGTGTAAATTATACTTTTGCTGTTTGTATCTCGTTCAGTAAATTTACTGAATGTTGAACGTTTCCTGCAATTTATTGCAAACTCCCGACTTTAAATAAACCGTTGAGTTGGAAATAACACTGAAATGAGATTACGAAGCCATTTAAGCAACTCTTTCTAAGAAACGTCAGGCCAGCATGGTCTGGTGGTTGGAGCAATCGATTTGCAATTTACGAATAAGGTTACTCTAGGTGTAATAAATTTGACTTCAATAAATAATTATTCTCGTAAACTTGTTTATCACTCTAACGTGTAACAAAAACAGTATACGATGTACTTGTTCGTTATTTGTTTCAATTATCTGTGAACATAATGCGCTAACACCAGAAAATAAGTCTTAAACATAAGATAGCCCCCAGCTAGTACAGCGGTAAGTCTACGGATTTACAACGCTAAAATCAGAGGTTCGATTCCCCTGGATGGGCTTAGCTCTGCTATAAGAAAACACACATAAGACATAAGAATGTTAACACACATAAGACATAAAAATGTTAACACACATAACACATAAGAATGTTAACACACATAACACATAAGAATGTTTCGTTACTTTACACCATTACAGTTTTTAAAAAGTTTCAGTAAAATATAAAGGATTAAAGTATTGACCAATGTTAAGTACACGAGGCTGCTGATCAAAAGGTTCAAGGTTTGAGCCGCAGAGCTGATGAGCACTCTCCGTGCTTTCAGCTGTAAGTGCATTATAAAAGTGGCAGTCAGTACTGTTATCTAATTCAGAAATAAGATAAAACCTATCGCGGCGATGGATGCTATTGGTTGGTCATTAGCTTAAAATTAGAGTTACAAGAGTTCTTTAACCTGGTCTAGTTTGTGTGTACGTAAGATTGCATTAAGATTGAAGATACCAATAACAATACGCATATAAAAATTATTCAAGTGAATAACAACATTAACCTTCAAATTTTCTACTTGTTTTTATACTATACATTGTCGTCAGGTTTACTTACTGCCATATATTGAGTGGTTTTATATTTTTGGCTATTTAAGAACAGAATGATTAAAAACGAAACCACTCATTTTCTTTTCAATTTGCAAATTGGTAATCTCTGATTACGTGAACCTGAAAACTGTAAACAAGCAAACACAGAGTAATCTTGTTGCCACGATACTTCAGGGTTGTATAAGTGAGGTGTTGTGAACAGTTTTTAAAATGTTAATAGAATAAAGACAAATGTGTCACAAATTAACTGCCACATGAATCTATTTCTGCACACTGCACAGTATAAAAGATGGCCATTATACTTGACAAGGTTACTAATAACTTTCATTGCATGAATTACGTTTTCAAATATAAATAAAATTAGTAATTACCCTTGATATGTTGATATCTACTGAAAAAATGTTCATGTTGTTTGATAAAAATAATTAAAATGTCTTTGCGAACTCTTGAAAATTACACAACAATACAATGCAGCACATAATTATTCATACTTTTCATTGAAGTAAAATTCGTTCAGTCCTCTAATCTACATGTTCCCAAACGTAGACCTCCTTTGTGATGATCTGTTTATGAATTCTTTCATAAACTCTTCTATATTTATCTTGTCGACCTCATCTTTGTGAGTGTGACAAACTGCCACATGGTTGAGGCGGAACTGAGACATAGTTGACCTTAACCACGTCTTCAACCGTCTTAATGCAGAAAATCTGCGTTCACATTCGCAGTTGGATACTGGACATACAAGCAAAATTTTCATGAGAAGAAACACTTCACTAAACATCTGCTGGCTTGTTTCATGCATTTTACAGTAAGCATCCTTTGCACCTTTCAGAGATACTACTTTTGTTGTTCCTTTGAACATGAGCAACTGAAACTCGAGCCGTTATGCAGAGATTTCTGGATAGAAGTTGAAAATCGAGTTGTCAATCTTGCCAGATGTGATCATGTTCTCAAGTGCCAGATATTGCCTCAAGTCATTGTTGTCTGCATTGAATCTAGTATTCAGAGGTTTTATGACTGTGTCCACAAATTCAAAATATTGGCTTCTGTAGTAATCTCTAGCTGTTGCAGAATGGTGTGCTGAGCCATCACCTGTGATCCTTCTGAGGGGTCTGCGAATGCGTGGTAGTTCAATAGGCATCAGGTCTAGGAAAGTTACCTTTTTCTCAGCTTCATCAAATATCTTGTTGTAATTTTCTTCTGTTCGCAATACCCGCAATTGCTCAACTGTCACTGCAGATGCTTCAATCATGCCAGAAACTGTCGCTGATTTTGCTTGGATTGCACGGTTTAGTTCCTCTAATGCAGCTAATGGATGCTGAGCCATCAACAATCCTAAAACTGTCTTTCCTTTGTCAAATCTGTCCAGCAGATCTCGTGATTTCACTACTACATCTGATTTTTTATTTGCTAATTCATACAAAGAATCAACAATGTCACATTGCAGATAGGCGGCACAACCAGCGTGTTGGACACAGAGGGTAGATGTATTTAACTGGACCATTGTGGCTGTCTGACGATACAATATTTTCAAAGATTGTCTTGTATTTGCCTAACCTCTGACACAAGACACCAAGTTGATGTACTCACTGGATAGAATCTCGAACACATTCACAAGCTTCAACTGCATGTTGCATTATTAAATTAGCCTTGTGTGCTCCGCAGTGAAAAAACAAAGCTGACGGTTGTTTTTCTTTTATTTTTGCCTGGCATTCAATGTACACACCACTCATGTTAGCGGCTCCACCATACGTTTGTGCTCTTAATCCTGACAATGGTAAATTGAGTCTAGTCAGTACATAAAGTATGGTCGAGAATATTGTTTCACCAGTTGTATTGGAAACACTGTACAAACCAAGAAATGTCTCATGGACGTCAAGGTTCTCATCTACGTATCGTACATATTGCTTTCTGTTCGGCACCTGTAACATCTTGAGTGCCATCAACCATTATGCAAAGATTTTACTTTGCTGCACTTCATGTGCTATGTTCCTCAGTATTTGATGGCTAAACATCTCCATTATTTCATTCTGAGCCTGGGGTGATGTGAATGTGTTTTTCTTTGATATGTAGGCTGTCAACTCAGGATCTTCCTCTTCCAGGAGCTTCATTAACTGCAGGAAGTTCCTCTCCGTATCAGTATGTTTACGTAATGCTAAACCTTGACGTAGTAAGAAACATAAACTTCTGAATATTTTGGCTAGACTTCTTTTGCATTCTTCCTGCTGCTTCTTTTTTCCATCATGTAGCTGGACAGTCACTGGAGTTACATCAAGTAAACCTTCTGGAGATACAGCAAATCTGTGCTGAGGGAGGATTGGCGTTCGTTGAATTTCTGTTTTACCTTTTTCCAGTTGCAAAAACCGGTGGATATGAAGGTATACTCCACTGACCTCTCCAATTTCCCTGTAAAAAGGCCTTTATTTTCCGCCTTGGCACAATGAAAGCATATGACTTTTCAAGTCTAATTATCGGAGTGCAGCCATGGGAACTCATCAAACCACTTGCTTTGGAAGTTGATATTTTGAGATTTTGCTTTCTCTCGTGGTATTGGTTGTGCGTCTGAATGATATGGCTTTCCACACTGTATCTGTGGAGTGTCAGATTTTTCATTACTGCACAAACTTGTTTCACAACTATCTGGTAGTTCATGATGTACAATAGTTGCACAAGCATTTTCAGACTCGTCCTCTGATGAACATGGTATTTCCTCTGTATGGCAAGTTTCTATTCCTTTGCTTGAGGTTGTTGGATTATCTGCATCTGCATTGTCACTTGTAGTACTAGTAACTGGTTTGCAGAACTGTCTAATATCGGAAAGTTTCAGACGCTTGCTTGTCATAGTTGGAATCTGTTTTCCAGATGACTCAACAGGCTAAAACACAGTCTTTATTGAAAAACTCTAACGTACAACGAACGAAGATAGAACAGAACGGAAGTAGTACTGAACTGTACAATGTATTTAAGTCGAACGCGCGAACCTCACAGTGATTACCGAGTCGACTGACCGCCTGGGCATCGCTGGGACAATAATGTATGCTAGTTACAACACAAGTAATTGAAAGCTTCTCGAAAAATACTTAAACAATCACAAATATATTATATTCCTGTTAAAGCTCATCAAAAGGCAAACACGTTGTGACATAATGTCTATAAGCACGTCTATTAAATTAAAAAACCTAAACAAAAACTAGCAATACAATTCGAGTAGAGGCTTCAGGCCGTTAAAATCGCTTCTTTTGTGTTCTAATTCTACAAGAAAATACAATATTTTTACTATCTATGACAAGAGAATATATTGTTCTTTTACCATAAAGTACCAGCACTTTATTAGAGGGCGGTGATAATTTGAAAATTCATGGATAAATGAGTGCCACAAACACAGGTTTAATGAGCTTTGTTGTAAAATCGAGGCTTAGACTAAAGGGAGCGGAGGGGGTGATGTAGGGTGCGTCTGGATCCGAGCGGCCCGAACCTGTCGTTAACTGTACACTAAACGTACACTGTGGTCAGCCGCTTCGGCAGCTAAGGAGAGTAAGGCGTTCAACAATAAAACCGGCTAGACATGCATAAGAACAAAATGGCGTAGGAAAACCGCATAATATACACATAACATTGATGCAGCTACAAGCTACAAATGCCCTGCTAGATCTAGGTCACAGGAGTTTACGCTTAGGAGTAATATTTTCGAATTTTATGCTCTGTTCAATCTGTTGTGATGAAAATTTTACTTAATCTTACACTACGTACAAGACGTAGGTAGATTCTATGATAGTGCTTGCAAGCCTTGCATGTATACTTAGGCCTACTGACTGATACTTACGAACTATCGCTTAGAACGAAAAGCTTAGAAGCACGCCTATATTAAAGATGTACATTTCGGCTACTGAAAAAGCCTACATCTAGGCCTAATTATGTAATTCGATTAGTAAGAACACGAGAATCACAAGAACAAACATACAATTTGTAGGCCTGTGATGCAATAAAACAATGCAACAGACCAAACTGTAGGGGGGATGATTGTATGCACTGTACCCCCCACCTAAAATGAAGGGGGAGTGTATCACCCCTATTCCCTCAGGATCTACGCCCCTGGTTTCCAGTCTCTGTGAAAAAAGTAGAAAGAATGCCATGTACTCTTCGTGGGCGCAATCATGGGTGGAGGATGATTCAAGAGGTGATTTTGAAGACCAAACGTCGTAATTTCACGACAGTAGTACTAAAAACAAGTTGAAACGAAACAACACAAATAAAATAAAGCACCTATTTAAACCTTCCGTTTCTGTTTTCTCTTTATGATACGCCATCTTTCGGCCCGGTTTGACCAGATGAGTTAAGGCATTCGACTCGTAATCCGAGGGTCGCGGGTTCGAATCCCCGTCACACCAAATATGCTTCCCCTTTCAGCCGTGGGGGCGTTATAATGTTACGGTCAATCCCATTATTCATTGGTAAAATAGAAGCCCAAGAGTTGGCGGTGGGTGGTGATGACTAGCTGCTTTTCCCCTAATCTTACACTGCTAAATTAGGGACAACTAGCGCAGATAGCCCTCGTGTTGCTTTGCGCGAAATTCATAAAACAAAGAAACAAACAAACAATACGTCATCTTTAAGTTATAACAAAATACTGTGTAATTTATTTGTAATGTAACAATAATACAAAATAATGTATCATACAAAAATTGCAATGCAATCGTAGCCAACAATAATAATATTATAATATGCTGAGCACTCATTACTGCCACACTATATACATATTTTTTTACAGTGGCTGAAGACTACATTAATGTAAAAGCACATAATCCATTTTAAAAAAATATCTTCATCGAGACAGTTGTGCTTTTATTCTGAGCTACCTGTCAGTCACTTCATCTCATCTGTGAAGCTCCAAGGAACCTCACCTATCATTAATGCACTTATTAATATCTTTAGATTTTTTTATGTCCAGCTACAAATGTAGTATTCTTTATTGAGAATATATAATCTACGTGTCGTTTGTCTTATGATTTTTCTTCTTTTTTACTGGTTTTATTAGTCAATACCCAGACGACCACCTTTTTTACAATGTAAAACCATGTGGGTTGAATAATTTATAATGAAATACTTTTAAAACACGTAGACAGGACATTTATGTACGATTATATAGCTCAAGAATGGGTTAAATTATTTCAAAGTCTTATGCAGATTTTAATTAAAGAAAAACTACTCCGAAACGAAATCGGTTTTTGTGCTGGTTTTTGAGCCCCCTATGTGCTGAGCAAAGGTTCACTGCACCTACACCATTTATCTGGACCCAATAACCTCATTACATACGTTATTAGACTGCTAAACTGCCGCGGATTCGTATCTTTCCAGTCTCGCTTCCAACTAATCTACCAATCATTGGTGAAAAAGAACAGTAAAATAAGTACAAATTTAAATTGGTACCTGTCAAATGTTGAAGATAGTTTTTATTTCTTTTCATCTATTCACACTTGTTGTGTGAAAAATTGTAGTTAATAATAATCAGCCAATCGTTCCTGTTTCTTACATCTATGTATTATTTTTAACACTTGTTGTGTGAAAAATTGTAGTTAATAATAATCAGCCAATCGTTCCTGTTTCTTACATCTATGTATTATTTAAGAAAAAGTTCAAAGAATGCTACATTTAATATACGTCTCTGTTTCTTTGTATAAATACCCAGAGTTAACTTATTTGTATAGTTCTCATTAAAGAGACGTTTTAGTTGTAATTTATTTAACGTAAATAATATAATTATTTACATATTTCAAAATTTTACGAATGAATATTAATGTCACAAGTATCTGTCTGGTTTCCCTGCTAGGTTTCAATATTAATGTTAATTTTTTAACTGTTTTCATCTTTAAATGTCAGTAAGAATATAACGCGTACCCATCCTATAAAACAGTGAAAACGGTAACTACTTGTACATATAAATATATTCTCAAAGTTACATGTAAACACTTTAATTTTTTTGTCTTATGTAATGGTGATTTGTAGCCAGTATCAATTACATTGTAGATAATTCTCTTATCATATGGGTTAGGTAAAATGAACAGACATTATTCTGTTTACACTAGAGGGCGTTCTTACGTTAAAATATACCAGAAGCAACCGAGTACATATAGAAGAAATATGATGTTAGGACATAGAAGCAAGATATAATTAATTGTAATTTTTTTTTAAGTTCCTTAATGTAACTAATTTCTTTGAAAAAAAATTAAACAGCAGAAAAGTCAGGCCCGACATGGCCAGGTGGTTAAGGCCCTCGACTCGTAATCGGAGGGTCGCGGGTTCGAATTCCCGTCACACCAAACATGCTAGCCCTTTCAGCCGTAGGAGCGTTATAATGTGACTGTCAATTCCACTCTTTAGTAAAAGAGTAGCCCAAGGGTTGGCGGTGGGTGGTGATGACTAGCTGCCTTCCCTCTAGTCTTACACTGCTAAATTAGTGACAGCTAGCGCAGGTGGCCTTCGTGTAGCTTTGCGCGAAATTCAAAACAAAAAAACAACAAAAAACAAAGCAGAAAATTCTATAATGAAGGGTCAGCTTATCTCTCATTTTTGTTTTAGATCAAAATTTTAAAAGTGTACTCCATGAAGATACGTGTGTTTTTTTTTATATCAAAGCCACCTCGACCCATCTGCTGAGTCCACCGAGGGTAATCGAACCCCTGCTTGTAAGGTTGTAAATCCATAGACTTACCACTGTACCAACAACGGGATACTCCACAAAAGTTGTACATCAACTGCTAAAACGCAATAAGCATTTTTATCCCTGGGTTTTTATTTCAGTTTCAAAACAGTTTCTGATTAAAAGATACACTAAGAAAATTTAAACTCTCTGTCGAAGCCAACACTTTCTGGAGCTAACACTGAACAACTTGTACTTACAACTTAAACTGATCCACAACAAAAGTTTGTGAATATTTAATAACACTATAACATATTTTATTCTGTTTATTCGTTTCTTTGAAGAACGTAATTCAACAATTCATGAAATTATCCACATAGACACGATGAGGACAGCTGAGGAGAGGGAGCGAGAGTAGTACTGGTTAAGTTCGGAGTCTGAGGATGCCATTAAAGATGCCCCTACAACAATATCCTCTACCTGTTCACATAAGCACGACCGAAACAGCAGAGAAGAGAATGTATGTATAGGTTCAGAGACGTATACTACGTACTCGAATCCACAGTATATTACACTAAATTACTAATATAGTCATCGATGTTCGGTGAGCTGATGGTAAAGTAAGGTACAGCATAATCTGCCAACTGTGATGATATCTATATTGTACAATGACGTTGAGCTTTGATATGTTATACAAACGTACCAACTCATTAGTGTTCTCCGGACAGAAGCAAAGTGGAAGCGTATATGTTATACGTAACATGCTATAAATAATAATAATAATACAACATTTGGTTAATACTGATTAATGTCTCATTCACATCTCGTATTTATCGTAGATTATAAAGTAAACGATAATTTTAACTGTTTTTTGCATAATATGAAATTGAAATTTCAAAGGTTTTCGCGTTAAAGACATTGTTATAAATTCACCCTACTAACTTACGGGAATATATATCATTCATGCATTTGACTTTTATAAGTTCGGTTTACTGAATATAATTGATGCAAAAATATTAGAGGTAAAGGATATTTTTCACGTCATGGTATTCAAGTATGATGAAAAATCAGTTTTTAAGTTCATTTCCTTAGATCATAGCCACATTGGGCTATTTGCTGTGTCCGTCGCGGGAAATCGTTTCTTACATTTTAAGGTTGTAGGCACGTTATTTTATAACTGTCCCAGCGAGGGATTAATTGGCAATTTTTCTTCATTCTGAACTTACGTTTCACAGCGCAATAATTATTGAAAATACCACTATAACTCCAGACTGACCCGTATATATAATGAGCAGTAAATTTAAAACATGAAAATAAAATAACGTCGTTAGCTACAAAGGCAGAATTGCTGTGTATCTTAGTTGCATAGAATTAGCCAGTGGGTTCTATTTAGTGTGCTGGCATTCAGTCGCATGAGCACCCTGTGATTACAAAGTGAAGTTGATTAGAATGAAAAAGATGTTATCCCTAGAATACAACACTTACATTAGGCTTAGCTTCTTGTTTTATCAACACGAACACTCACATTAGGCTTAGCTTTTTGTTTTATCAACACGAACAAGTCAGCCAAGTGATTAATGAATGAATAATCTTTGATCATTTGTTTCAGTGCTGTATAACAGGAAGAAAATTTGCTGAGTTTTTTTTTTTGCCTTTTTTCAAGCGTATAGAGTTATTTCTCTTGAATAGTTGTTCCAATCACGACTTCACGACAAAATTAGCTGTGAAAAGAAACGAAGCGTTTAATATTTCAAAGAAAATTTTTTCTTTCATTATTTTACAAAGAGTATTTCCCTAGTCTTCCATTTATAGCAAGTTTCGTTCTTTCTGCTATCATAATTATCTTGTATGATTTTATCACAGTTAAATAGTACAAGTGATATCACAATGATCGATTGCCATCGCTGATTAAATAATACCTTTCTAAAATAAAACAGAGAAAGAAAATACGTCGACCATTTTTCATTCACTTCAAACACATATTATCATGGTGATTATACATCAACCTGTTTTAATGTCTTCTTTTTCTAAATCTCTCAATCAATCATGTTGACTTTGAAGGCTAATAAAGGAAAAAAAAAGAGAAATTAACAAGACTAAAAACGTATAGCAAAGGAGTGTAGTAATATTTAACACAGCATCTTAGAGATAACACAATTTTGTCATTTTTAATATAAAACAGAAAATTTGGCCTTGAATGTTTGTTGAAGTCAGTTAGTAAATTAAACAAACCTAAGTAAGTTATTTTGCGCCTGAAATACACTTACGTAGATAAAAACACGTGGAAGGATGAATCAACAAAGATATCATTTCCTGTTCATGAGAATTCGAAAAAGGTGGTTTTTATTAAGAACCAAGAACATTTAATATATCTGTCTCCAGAAATTAACAGACAGAGTAGAGTTGTCTTTAGAGCCAAAACAATCTGTATCTTTCTCAAAATCTAATGTCATATGTATATATATATAGGATTTTTCATTAAACACATTTTTGATGGGATCATATTTTATCGTCACATATAGTATTACCTATCATTCATATAATTTCTCGTTTTGTGTTTAAAGCAGTGAGTCTACAGATCGTTTCGAACGACATAAGAAACTTTTATTAAACTACTACAAACTTAAGTAGACTAACAGCGATATAGCAATTCCTGGGATTTTTGTAGCTTAAAAATACTGAAAATTGATGAAAAAAGATTAGCAGAACAGAAAATGCACAAAATTAGCAATTACACTCCGATACACGATAAAAAATATTCGGTGGAACAAATAATACATTAAATCCAACAAATTACAGTCCGTTCTCAAGTTTAATTTAAGCTGAAATTTTAAAATTTATAAAATTCAAGCAGACGATTTTTAGATTTTTCATATACGAAAAGAATTTTGTGATGCTCCATGGAGGACACTATACAAAAATAAAATATATAGAATTCAGTCATGAAACGTTATTTCGATGTTTCCAATTATGTTATTAACACTTTCACATAATAAGATTCTAATCCTACCTAAAAGTTTAATTTCATAAACAAAATATGCGATTGAATTTGAGAACAAATCAAACAACGAATTAACAGAATTTTTTCTGACTTGTTTTCAGAAATGTTTTTTTGTTTAGATATAGTTTTTACCGAACAAGCTGTACCTTTTATACAATACTGTGCTCATATCTGATTATGTTGAAAAAATCAGATTGGGATAACTTTTTAAAATTATAGTAAACATTGCGCTTTGTTTTCAAAATCTGATTGGAATAATTCAATCTAAGAAAACAACTTTAGCTGAGATGGTAGTTAGCACGATTTATACGAGTACATTCAGAAATAACAACTTTAGCTAAGATGGCAGTTAGCACGATTTATACGTGTACACTCATAAGTTTCACTGTCATGGTAACTAGCACAAAACGATTAGAACAACGAGATCAAATCATCCGCATCAAAAGAAACCAAAACTTGGAAATGAAATCAGTAGAAAAGACGGGAAGGAGGAGAGAAGACTGTAGTGTAATTTGCAATAAGGCAATTTCTTCCGGGAGAAGAGACCAACTTATAGTTGGTCTCCTTTATTACTAGCGTCAGTCCATACTTGCTTGTATCTTACTTGTTCAAGTTTCTTCGGAATACATGAACTTATCTTTCTGGTTCATAAACCTTAAAGAGTGTTGTTCTCCTCGCCATTCCGGTAACTATCTCCATTACGACTGCACAGTCCGTGATAATAAGTAGGAAACAGAGTTGGGCGTCAAACTGATAAAGGAGAAGCAGCGATTCCAGGGTACCTAAAAAAAATAATGATTGGTAAAAACTTTCTACAGGTTGTTTGATGGAAGATGGGAAATAAAAAGATATAGACCCCGATTATACCATTGTCAATAAAATTCAGAACTATTTATTGATGTCGAACTATATTTCACAACCAAACGAGGCATTTTAATTAATATATTGATCAACAGTTATGTGAAAATTATCACAGGAGTTTCTGCATTCGTTTGTTGCTTGTTTGTTTGTTTTTGAATTTCGCGCAAAGTTACACGAAGGCTATCTGCGCTAGCCGTCCTAATTTAATAATGTAAAACTATAGGGAAAGCAACTAGTCAACTTTTGGGCTACTTTTTTACCAACGAATAGTGGGATCGACCGTCACATTATAACGTCCGCACGACTGAAAGAGCGAGCATGTCTGGTGCGACAGGGATTCAAACCCGCGACCGTCAGATTACGAGTCGAGCGCCTTAACCACCTGGCCATGTCAGGAAATGGTTGGAAGTGCCTGCAATATAAAACATCTTGGACAAACTGATTGAAAGATGTTTTTTATTAATACAAAGCAGCATAATGGGCTACCTTTATTATGTCTACCGTGGTTATCAAACCAAAAATGTTTGAGATATAAGCTCTGAAGCTAACTGCTGCATCACCAGCTGGGTAGAACTAAAATATGAGATTTGGCTGTGTGTGCTATCCATAAGCTGTAAATACATTTTGTGATTTAACCAAACATTATGTTTATTTTTTTAGTAATTTGTTTTTGAAGAAAATATGAACTATATTTTTTATGTATCAGAAACTCTCTTGTAAAAGTACACAATTGAGAATTGAGACGGTTTGTTGCCATTGCAGCTTGATTCAACCAATCATAATAATTTTGTGACACACATACGTAGGTGGTGAGGGTTCATAGCATTAGAAATATTTCATAATTATACTGTTATGTTAAAGATGAAGTATCTATTACACCTTAGAAACCGGTTAGATCCAACACTGGTGCACGTTTCTGCACTCCTTACGCGACATGTATGTATTTACGTGGCCTGTGTGAGTAAAATATTACATAACCTTTCCTTCTACACGTTCAAAATTAAGGTATTGTTTCCATTTTCATCTCGCTGCTTGTTTAAAATATCAAATAACATTTAACTTAAAATGCAAAGCCGTTGGTTTAAATTTTTATTATCAGATTTTGATTGACACTTGAAAAATAGAATATCTTACATTCAATAAACCACAAAGTACTCAAGCAAAGTGCTTTAAGTTATTGATAATAAAAACAAGCAAAAATAATTTCGAAGTTAGTGTTAAAACGTGCGATAAAACTCACGTTCTGAGATTACGTGTAAATAACGCCTCTATAGCAAATCGACTTGTATTTAAGTTTCTAGTTTTTATATGTATAACATTCAGGACATTAGTTTAATTGTGACCACTTGATATTTAGGATATTCTACTCACAACTTGTAAATCGCGACTTCGAATTCCTTCATCGAAAATACTCGCCCTTTCAGCCATGGGGGCCTTATAATTACAGTCAAATCCCACTTTTCGTTGGTAAAATAGTAGCCTGTAGCCTAAGAGTTGGTGGCGTGTGATGTCGACTAGCTGTCTTTCCTCTAGTCTATTACTTCTAAACTAGGGATAGCTAGCGCAGATAGCTCTCGTGTAGCTTAGTGCAAAATTCCAAAAAGGGACAAAACTAGTTGTTTAATATTAAACCTAACCTTCCATAAATAGGAAAATATAAACAATGATACGCATTTCTTTATTTAGTTGTGTTTAGAAGTTTAAAATGGCTGCTTAAAATCAGTATCTTAGGAATGTCATTGTATTCTCATTGGTGAGTTAAGCCTTAATGCCCACAAATATACACATCTATCATTGAGATGACATTCGAATGTAAATCAGGAGCAGTCATTAACCTACAACATGGAACTTGTGAGAACCGTTACGAAGCATAACTTTACTTCATATCTTAGTCTACAAGTCTTAGTCTTGGATAAGTTTATCTAATCTTCATTCTCGTACAGTTTTAGTCTTACTTTAGTTCCATTGTTAATCTCCTGACATGTTGAACACGTTAGTTATTTGGATTTTTTTACATCGTTTATCTTATGGATTTCATAACCAGAACTCGACCGGTTGTTGGACTAGGACTTCAGAGAACATGAATCTGAAAGAAGTTTGTTTTTTCGGTTTGCTTTATCTTTAAGCTTTGTTTTTGTATAGTTTTGTAACGAGTCCTTTTCTCCACAGTGTCCAGTCACTCGCTCTTTTAAGACTACTCACATAATTCAATCAACTCACTAATTAAGATCTAGTGAACCTCTTGTTACTGCAGGATATTACTCATACATCACTAAGCAAAACAACTACTACATGAACACGACTCTGTTGTAGCCAGGTCTCAAGTCTCTATAATTTCTTTACCTATAAATATACAACAGTTCTGGCTGATATCACTGAATGAAACACTTGTGAAACCACTGTGATTGTTCAAATGTATTTTTCACAAAGGTTTAAGATTAAAAAAATTACCAAATGTGATTTATCACTTTAAATACTTATATATAAATAAATAACAACATTTCAGTAACCAGCATGAGAACTTAAATCGGAAGTTAAGTTTATAACATTTCTTTTGTAATAAAGCTCATGTTTCGAGGTTAGGTGCAAATTAGATGCAATCAACTAGTATTCAAGTCTCACGTGTTTTGTAAGCAGCTTCTTTATAGCAACGGTTAAATCTATGATAACCTCAATACAAAACCTATTATTCTATCCATTGAAACAAAATAAGAACATTAGAAGGTGTGAAGCGACATTAGAGTGGTTTTTATTCCAATACAAATGACTAATGGTTTCTTATTCCTGTACGTCTGTCCATGTATATCAAATTTAAAAGTATTTTGAATATATATTAACGAGTTACATTGGAATTCTATGAATAATGTGTATAACAAACTTAGGGTTGTGTAATGTAACTATTTTTGATAATAAATACCTCATATGACCACATATTCAAAATGGGAAATAAAATAATTCATTACCAAATTACAGATACATTAATAACAAGAAAAAAACGATATGAAAAGTAAAACACTTAGAATGGATCTAGAAGGTGATCACGAAATCTAGTGAAACAAACATCGTTATGACATTGTTGTCATTCAGGTGAAACAATTACACTTAGCCTTACTTAAGTATAGCAACAAATAAGATGATATTAAATGATATAACAGTTGTTTAATTAACGGTTCCTAGCTTGCAGGGATTGTTTGTTTGTTTGTTTGAATTTCGCACAAAGCTACTCGAGGGCTATCTGTGTTAACCTTTCCTAATTTAGCAGTGTAAGACTAGAGGGAAGGCAGCTAGTCATCACCACCAACTCTTGGGCTACTCTTTTTAACAACGAATAGTAGGATTGACCGTCACATTATAACGCCCCCACGGCTGAAGGGGGAGCATGTTTGGCGCGACCGGAATGCGAACCCGCGACCCTCAGATTTGGAGTCGCACGCCTGAACACGCTTGGCCATGCAGGCCATCTCCCAAGGAAAGCACGAACAAGACTCATTTTCTTCCTTTTGTGGCATTAAGTTGTACGATTGATTAGTAGGGGAGAAAACTCCAAACATCCAACCTTTGCTATAAGGATTAATTTACAACAAGTGAAGTTTATTTACTAAGACAGTTTAAGTCATGCAAGCAAAGCCCGCCAATTGAAGGAGTCTTAAAAGTTTTCAGATTTCCTTATTATACGAAACTAAAGTTAAGTAATATGCACTATCATAAAACTATAAAGGCAGTCTATAAAGTCTTCACTGCAGTTGTGTAACATTAAATTCCACGTACATATATTACTTCTCTCATTCTGTTACTAAGATAGTAATTTTAATGAAAGAATGTTATTAAATTTTTTTCTGTAGTTCCAAACATATTCGGTAGGGAGCACTTCAGAAAATATTTAATATTTCATGACTATTACAACGAGCGATGTTCAGCTTTATAAGTAAAGCTGACAAAATAAACCTCTATCAACTTCTCCTCTTTCACGTAATTGAAATTGAAAGTAAATTAATCTATACGCATATTTAATATGATTAAACATAAATTTATCAAATATTATCATTTCTATTAAGCGAAACTACTTTACACAGCGAATATGCTTTGCTCAAATACTCAGTTGTTAACATTTACAGAATGCTTGCAATTCTTATTTGATGAGCACTGAAGAAATAAAAGAAATTTATATTTATGTATATAACTAAAATATGTCACATTAAGTTAGCATTTGATAGAAAATAGTATACTCAAGAAAAATGTCAAATATCGGCCCAAACCATAGTACAATAAAGCCACAAATAAAATAATCTCAGAGTGACTGTGTCTTTAAAAATCGGATTTAGCCATCAATGTAAAAGAGTAGTTTGGAAACGTCACACGATGACTGAAATGTACCCACGAGGGCTTGTACTGCGATGACTGAACTGTAGTATGAGGACTTATAACACGGTGACTGAACTGTAGTATGAGGACTTATAACACGGTGACTGAACTCTAAGTTTGAGGGCTTATAATACGGTGAGCACAACTAAGATATCACATCAATGTAAAAGAGTAGTTTGGAAACGTCACACGATGACTGAAATGTACCCACGAGGGCTTGTACTGCGATGACTGAACTGTAGTATGAGGACTTATAACACGGTGACTGAACTCTAAGTATGAGGGCTTATAATACGGTGAGCACAACTAAGATATCACATTGAGTAGTTTTGCGCTTAACAACAAACAAACAAAAGTTTAGAAACATAAAGTTATCAGTTAGCAAAAAAGCTAAAGTTGCCCTCCAGCCGTCGTAAAAATACATTTATTTATCTTCAGTGAAACCAATGTGTGATATATACCTTTTGCTGAAACATTGAATTCTACTTATCTCTCATATATTCAAATAGTGCAGAAAGCACAATTGAATGGAAAATTTAACCATTTATAGAGCACTGCTGAAAATGGCGAAAATGTTCAAGCGGTATATTACAACCCGAACTTTGGCCATTCCCGACCATGGCAGAGCAAAGGGTAGTCACCTCAAATCTTTCCATAAAACTAATGAAAATATGTGCATTTTGTTAGAGTTGTGAAGAAATTTCAGGTTGTTTTTTCACTCCAAAGTAAAGATTTCTGAATCTTGTTAAGTCCGTTCTTGTGTATTCTTGTGAATATTTTGTACAAAAGAACAAATATTACATATTTAAACGTGCTTTGTGTGAATTTTATCACACTCTATAATTAGGTGAAAACCAGAATTTTTGTGAAACCGAAAAAAGAAACTAAGTTTTCCACCCGCTTTTTACAGGAAATTAATGACTTCATTGTAAAGCTCAAATACGTTGTTTTAATCACACCCAAGTATTGTTTATTACAATATTTGCTTTACTTAAATTCTTTAATGCGCCAAAAAAAAGTAAGTATTGTAACGTGAAGGCAAAATGATAAATCTCATACAACAAGGATAACTATGATTATTCATATTTCTAATTACTGTGAAACAGCTTGAAACTCACTAAGAAGTCGCAGCTTTGAGACGCATTTATAGCATACTTTATGTAAAACATGAGTTTATGAAGAGGATATAACTTTGGCCACCATTGACAGCAAGCAAGGTACTGGTGACTGGTAACTCTGTTCAGCAAGTCTATATTAGGAATGGTGTACGTGCACTATGGGGTATGTTTAACCAATATCACATAAAGTGATCTTTAGGCTGGAATTATCAGATAAAATAATATTATAATACATACAAACTATGAATAGAACTTACGAAAGCCGAATGTTTTATTATTTGACAGTTCTAGTAAGCGCTTTAAACCATTTTATGTGATTGTTGCATTAACTCAATCTAGCAAAGAATATTGAGATTTTAACGATTAAAACAGCTTAGTTTTTGCTTTTAACTGCAAATTGAGTTTAGAAAATTCTTGATCTCACAATAAATGCTAATGGCATCTTTATAGATAGCACCGATTATTTGTTGCTGAAAGTTATTTACTGTTAAAATAGCTCACTGATTCACGAATAATCGCATTGAAGATTCAGTGAGTTACATGAAACAATAAAGGAAAGATATGATGTGAAAGTGACAGTAATAAGGTGCAGCTGCTTAGAACATTATGTCACTTTTCCTCTCTGGTTGACAACTTAATTAAAATCCACTTACAGGAGATATTAGATGAAGTTTCATTTCAAATACAAATATCTAGCCGTCTTCTGGAGCTCACCACCAGGGAATTGTACAAAAATTTTACAATCAATCTTTGAACCAATGCCACGTGACCTCAGTCGTCATATTGAGGGTATCGAAAAAGAAAATCCTTGTCATTTATGTGATCGCGTTACATCTCTCTGGAGAACAATTTGTGGTCTTCACTGACAGTGTAATGTTCCAGCTGTTCGACTTTCACCAACAATATCTTTCTATTCTCTTCCCTTTTATTATCAGCAACAATTAGTTTGTGAAACAAAGAGAATATCCTGGTGCTTATCTGTGGCGTTCGACTACAGGGGAACTCGTCATAATGGCTGCTTAATTCGCCTTTTATTACCCACCAATGCGCACATTACCCTGAGAATATAGTGAAAGTATTTTCTAACAGACAAGTCCCAGGCTAGGTATGGGACAACACGACACGCAATTCGAAATAGAAACAGACTTGACAAACAGGATCATTGGAGTGAGAAGATGTAGCGATTTTGAGAAATCATTTCTGCTATAGAATCTGAATCATATTGTCTTTCACTATTTAGTTTAGTATTGTCATTAGATTTAACAAAGGATATGAAGTTTCGCTAAAAAGCGATTATTTTGAGTGTTCACTGGAATAAAAGTTTGACACAGCTGTTATTAAATCAATAATCTTGTTGTGTATTATTGCGTTGATTCAAACCAATCGTATTATACAACCAATATATCTCAAGACACGCTAAAATTTAATCATCTCACATCTCTTTAAAATATTGTTTTCTACTATCATGTATTTGTTTTATTTCAGCTTCGAGTAAGGGACTCGCTGCATTTTCATTACTCTCGTGTTTTGTATTGGATTATCTTATAGCTTTTCCCAAAATAACTTAAACAAAACTACAGTTTGAACTATATTCTAGAGAAACAAATTTGGCTACTGAGATTTTCCTCATATTAACCAAGTGGCTCAGGTCATCTCTTATTGTATCTGAACATATAAATGTGAAGAGACGAGATACACTCTTTAGTTCGTATTAGTGAAGCATATAGCGGCAGTTTAAGAAAAGTTGTGCTGGATAACTGTCGTAATTTGTCAACGTTTATGTAATCGAAGAGGTATAATCTAGACCTATGAAAGTAAGAGGACAGCATGTTTACGACCTGCTATTAGCTGCAATTACACGTCTTTATATAGAAAGTAGCAACATCAATTTGGGATTGGTGGTAAATTCGACGCGCATTATTACTGATCATGCCACAATAAAACAGAACTTGTGGGAGTTCATTCTTTTTTGAGTAATCACGAACAGATTCACACTAAATTCAAGCACCGTATGAGTTCATACGTCCGGTGTAAACACACTGGTCTTTTTACTGAAGGAGTTCCAGACAAAAACAATTACTGTAAGAATTCAAACGTTTATCATAATATTCATTTTATAAGTCAAATAATTGCTATAGTTTAAACACTAAGCCAATATATTTATAAATAAACACATCTTTTATCTCCAACATCGGTACAATGTTTTATGCTTGGTAGAAACGTAAAAACAAATGCTTTATTCCCAAATAATCAGATCATTTTAAGTCTGACAGAGATTTTCTATGGAATATTTGTTAGCAAGGAATAGATTATCAGTACTTAACACTTAGTGTAAAAGTGCTAATTTAACACTACTTTTTCCTCATATACTGTATTTTAAATTTGTTTTATTCAGTGATCACGAACCACCTTCAAACAGAAAATAAAAGCACGTTAATTTTGGAATTCGATATTAGCAACGATAACTTATAGTTTAGGACACGTTCAGTTGACAATCTTACTTTCGCCTTATAATTAATATTATATACATACATACACATATATATGTGTGAAAAAAAATTTTTTTATAGCACTTATGTGGATCAGGTGAAGTGGTACAACTGTTACACATGCGTAACAAATATGCCACGTACGCTTGAATCGCGTTAAACTCATGTTTCAGGTGATTGGTCACTATGTTTCGAAACTTTTTAATTCTGTATTCTTTGAGATTGTCTTTGGCACAGCAAGTGAAAAGTTTCTTACTGCCACGTATTATACAATTTATATTTACAGAAATGATTATAAGTAACTGAATTGTGGAAAATTGAATCATGGAATTGTGGAACTGAAATCACTCCTTACAAGGCAGGGAACTTCCTTTATTGAAAAGGAAAATTACTTCGTAAAGCTAACTTGTTTAAGTTGTAACTGAGCAATTATCTTTGGATAATTAAAATTATAGTATTTTTGAGAAATCGTGTAGCTTTTACTTTACGTCGTAGAGTAAATTGATCTTCTAGTTCTAACTTAAACTGGGTATCAGGTAAAACAAAGAATTAAAGGTTGACAAAGATATTATTAACACACTTTAATCTAAGGTCAAATAAAATTATAGTTGTATGTAGCAGAAAATATGGCTTTAAGGATATAATAAAACCTTTTACGATTATTGCCTAGCACTAATACCGTATAACTAATGGTTTTTGTGCACCCAGTTAATTACATGAGCCTCTCAGCTCAATGAAACACTCTAGTTGATGGTTTACTTCTTAAGGAATCTCTCTAGACGTTTAGAAGAAAGCAGATTCTACATAAAGTCCTATATATCTATTTGTACAATTAATTTCAATCGATTACATATGATGTGAAGTTTATTTTTATTTGTATATATAAATTGCTATAGATAAGAACTTTATTGGAATACGATTAAGTAAGTCAAGCCAAATGTCTTTTGGACTAACTATTTACGTGTAACATTTTTATGTATTAAGTTAATCCTTCAAAGAGTGAACATTTTGCAGTGAAGAAACTACAATACTTCTCTTCAAGACAGTAATCTTTTCATTTAAAGATAAAAAGGACAGAATATTAAACCCTAAAATTACCAATAGGATCCATATGACATGTTTTGAAAGTACTTGGAGCATACCAAATTGGCTGAATCCATGAATCAATTGGTAACAGAATCTCTAATAAAATATGAGTCACCCAAAGTACCGTTATAAGTGCAAGTAATCTTACTGCATTCTGCTTGGGTCTGCTTTGCATTTTACACAGAAAATGTGCAATGTGCTTGTTTGTACTGGCCAGTTCCCTAAACTGACTGGTTTAACAAGAAAAAACATAAAATTACTCAGTATAACGCAACATGTGAATCCATCTCATCGTAGTGAAGATTATGAAAACAAGTCAGTAATCTCAAGTCATTTTCACTTAGTTTCTGCTAAAGTCAAGTAAACTATGAGTTTTTCTGCGTTGGAAAAAAATAATGCAACATGAATATTCAATGATGGACAATATTTAATTGCATTTTTAAAAACTGTTTAAGTCACGTGTTATCGTACACCAAAATATCTGTTTTAATATTTAAAAAAAATATTCTTTCTCGCCAAACGTGACCAGTGAGTTATGAAAGAAATACAATAAACAGATTATACATTTCGATTGCGATTTGAGTATACACATTTTCAGATAACATCTTGAAAATACGCGTTTTGAATTAATAGCGATGTTTAAACAAAAGCAATTTTCTAAATTTGTGGGAAAGTATTGGACTCAGGCCAGAAGTTTTTCCTCTTTACTCTTATTTATATACAGTTATATAGTGTTCTTAAAGCAGAGGAAGGAAAACTAATGCGCTGAGGAAAGCCATATCCTTCTTCATCAAAACCGGCCGGAAACGGGGTGAGCCACTCTTCTGATTGGCTTAACTATACGCTGAAGATTCGTTTAATGGATACCGGACATCTATGTAAGCTATCTGTCGCTCAAAAGTGTTCTCATAAAAATCTCTGAAACTGCTAATAACTTTTCACTTCCATCTTTCCACTTTTACGGAGAAAAACTAGTGTGTGTGAAATTTCTGAGAAAGTTTGTTGTTTTTGTTTGTTATTTGTATGCATTTTCTTTCAGTCGGAAACAAACGAATATACCCTAGAAAGTAAATATATAGTACTCCACAATCACTTTCTAAATCATAACATGAAATAACGTCCACAGACAATTTTTTCTATTGTTGCATAGTAAGTAAATAGGTTCTTAATAAGATATCTAATTGCACATGTATAAACAATAGTATAAGTCCTTTCGTAATTTTTTTGTAATTAAACAAATAATGCAAACAAACGGGAAAACAATTTTAATCACGTTATTGGTTAACTAAACATTAAATAAATTTTATTTTGCTAGACGTAAGCTGCAACTACATAGATACTTAAAACTTTCTAAGCATTCAAAAATACCATAAAGTTAATTTAATGAAAAACAGAAAAACACACACTATATTGGTAAAGTTACACAATGGGCTATCAGCGATTTACCTAACGCGGGGATCGAGTCCTAAACCTTAGCGTTAGAAGCGCTCAGTCGTATCGTTGAGTAACCGGGGATATGTTTAGCGACATTTCGAGAATTAAGATTGTTGGGAGATCAAATCTACCGAAAAAGGAAGAAACAGATAATAATTTAAAAAAAACGCGTAGAAGATTGTTGCCGATGATAAACGCCTATTTTGAATAAAATAAATGATAAAGTTAAACTGTTAAAGTTGTGCTTTTAACAATAAAATTGAGACAAAAAATTAACCTAATAACACAGTTAGGCAGAAACAAAGATTTCACAAAGAACAGAAAAATTGTCCAGTAAACATCGACAGAATTGCGTTAATACGGAACAAAAAAAATATCTTATAAGATTTCAGAAATTTGGGCCGATAGAAATAACTTCCACTTCGACGAAAGTACCAACTGAGACGGGAAACTTGACGAGAGTATTCGTTTGTGGACTAATGAGGTTAGGCTTATGTTACCAGAAAAGCTTCTTTGTTGTTTATGAGCAAGTAAATGATCAACTGAACATGACCTGGGTTACCAAGAGATGTATGAAGCGACTTCTTTTGATAGATTGTTTGTCATATCAAAATAAGGAGCCGTATGGTATACATTTAGATGGGGAAAATTAAATTTCAACCCTACATACAGCTAGAAAATGAAATAAGTTATTAAGTTGCGCAAACATTTATTTTCCTTTTATATCATCCGATACTCTACACACATAAGAAAATTAATGTTATAAAATTCATGCATAGAAATTATGCGATTAGCAACGACGTTATTAAATAAAATGTTAAAGGAAACATAAATGTCGACTTTGTTCAGAATATAGTAAGTTCAAAACCGGCCATTAGATCAGAATAATTCTGATAAAAAAAATCGACAAAAAAAGACAATTGTACTTTTAAAATTATTTAAATAAGAGAATAAAAACTAAATGTCCTGCGAGCGAACTAATCATAAATTATAATGGAGACTGAAGTTTAAATATACTCAGCTTATTGTGATGCTATTATACAGGTGAAGTATAATAGAAATAACTGCGAAAGCACAAACTTAAATATACTCAAGCTATTATGATGTTTTTATTCTAGCGAAATAAGTTTACATTACTATGAATACTGTAGTTTTAAATATACACGGATTATTTTGATATTATTAAATGGTTGAAGTAATTTTAAATTACAGTATAGACTGAAGTTCTCATTATACTCTTGTAAGAGGAATGAAGTAGTTATAAGTTACTGTATAGACTGAAGCTCAACAATATACACATGTTTTTATTAATTTGTCGTAAATACTGATACATGCTTAACCCGATTTACGTTTTTAGAAGTTGATTGTTTGTGCTTGATCTTTTCTTTTTTTCTTGCTTATTACGGTTTGATAACCCTCAAAGGTAAGCTTGAGGAATTATAATGCGAAAAACCGGGTTTCTATCCCCGCGATAGACACAGTACACCTTGCTTAATAAATCATTAACGTACTTTAATATACTAGAAGTAATAACAACCACACCTCAAAAATCGTCAGATTTTAGTGAACAGCTCCCCTAGTGGAGACGGCACTCACTCTCAGTTATGAAGTCTAGGTGTAACACAATTTCTTGCACGTAATTAGTAACATCGCAAAATCTGTCCCTGTAATTTACCACCAGGCGGAGCTACACATAGAGGTGTTAAAATGTTGAAGAAAAAGAGTGACTTTTGATTTACCCTGCTCTCAAACATACTAAAGGAATTAGAGGTCGACTTTTCTTTCAGGGGACTTTTTTTTTTCAACCTAAAGAATAATTTGGCACGTCGAATTCACTAAATAATGTTATTTAGTATTGTTAATTACAGGCCTCAAGTTCGGCTGAGAGTCAGAAAGGCCGGTCTGTGGCTGGGATTCACAAGGTCATCAATCATCTAGCTCTCATATGAACAACTCTACGTACAAAGTAAATGCTCATAACACAGCGTGTATGATATATACATATATATTTACTGAAAACTGTCTTTATTAGATTCACCAGAAGATTTACCCATTACGGTCTTGAAAACAAATATATTTCCTTGCAAAAGACAACAAAATCGAAACAACCACCATATTGTGTACCTCACATTTCAGTCATTGCACGTATGAAAAAATAATTATGTATCTGTTGAGATCCTTGTGTTCACGTTCACCTTGTGTAGTTTTTTAAATAATGTTATACTCGGGTCATTCTTTCACCCAAAAGCTAGTTCATGCTACCTTTGGAAGTAAGAACTTTAGTAATTGTTCTGAAAAGATGATTTGTGAGACATAAAGTGTAATAAAAGTTTGAACTCGAACCCCTTATTTCATTTATTTATTTACTGACATGAAAGTAAAACTTTTAGGCGGTTTCACCTCTTCCTTCGTACTATATATGGTTATATCCACGTTCGTGCAATCAAAATGAATGCAAAAGGATTTAGAATATGTGTAGCTTTGTGAACAGACGAATAACGGTTACATCAATGAAGTTTGTCGGTAACATGGTGTTCAAAGTATATGAAACGTGAAAAGGAGAGTCAATTTATCAGTTCCTGGAAAACACAGACAACAACAATAATATTATTGGCTGAAAACTGAGGTATTGAGGCAAAAACTGGCATTTTCTCACTGTTTTTTATTGCATCTTTAACCTATGGAATTTAATAAGTCTCTCAGACAAACAAATCATTGGCGTCGTCTTTTTTAAGACAATTTCAGAGAGACACTTGATGATCCTGAGAAGAAACCACTCTCTTTCTGCTGTATTCGTACCATAACAGAGGTTTTTCAACTGATTGTTTTATTTTTAATTTTTAATTTTCAGATTTTTGTATGATGAATCAAACGCGTCTTAGGTAACCTGAGGAAATATAATTAAATAACAAGGACATAAGAACTGCCAATTTTAATGGCATAAATGTTTAATAAACTAAACAATTATATCATAGTTATGATTAGAGTCAACCAATATATTTAGAATGGTACAACTCATATTTCAGAAGCTTAAAAAAGAGAGACTTAAAAACCAATGATACAGAATATATAAAGTGGATATTTAACTTCTCATACATCATTAAACAGTGATCTATTTGAAATTAGTTCACGTTTATACTTATTTTTTTCACACTAAACTTACAAAATGCAATTAAGATTTTCATTTTTTAAGAACAACAACATCGTAGAAGGCTACACACCAATATATATTGGTAATATTTATTTGTTTGAGTTTAAACACAAAGCTACATAATGAGCACGTTGTCCATCACGAGTTTCAAAGACAGGTTCTCACTTTATAAGCCCTCGAGCTTACCGCTGAGAAACTGCGGGCATCTCGTATCTCAGTGTTGTAAAGCTTACGTATAGGTGTGGAAAAAACAAGGAAAACAATGTACTGTCATTCTTTTGTATGACAGTTTACGTGTTTAATCGATAAACATTGATGACCTTCTTGTTGGATGGATAATCATTGATGAACTTGCAACTGGATGCATAAATATTGATGACCTTGTTGTTGGATGGATAAACATTGGTGACCTTGCTGTTGGAAGGATAAACATTGGTGACTTTGCTGTTGGAAGGATAAACATTGATGACCTTGTTGTTGGAGGGATAAACATTGATGACTTTCTTGTTGGACGGATAATCACTAATGAGCTTGCTACTGGATGTATGAACATTGATAACCTTGTTGTTGGATAGATAGGCACCGATGAATTTGCTAGTGGATGGATAAATATTGATGACCTTGGTATTTGATGGATAAACACTGATGAGCTTACTGTTAGATGGATGAACATCGACGTCCTTGCTACGGGATGGACAAACATTGGTGGCCTTGTTACTGGATTGGTAAACGTTGATGACCTTGTATTTACCCACAAATTAGAAAACTGTGTCGTTTGTAAAATACATGTAAATCAATACAACTATAGGATGAAGGTTGTTAATTAAGTTAACAGCTTCTTAATACCCACATTTATCGTGTTCAGCTAAGAGCTCGCATTTTATTGAATAGTTATCGGGAATAATTTCGTAAGTTGTGAAATAGTGAGGAACTGGAGAGAAAAAGAGAGATCGAGTAGAAGGTGGGCATAAAGATAACATGCAACAGAAGAATCTTTGTGTCTTCTTCATATCTATAACTTTCACTACCTCAATTAACCAAAAATTATACTTAATTATCTGGTTTTAAAATATATATATTCATTTGTATTGTTGCTTAGGAACATTAAATCTGGTAGTTTTTTAGAACAAGATGACTTTGTCCCATGTTTGTAATAATAGTCGTATGTTTAAAATACTGAAGACGCCTTATATCTCTGGTGTCACATATTGACAAAGTTGTTCATTTTCACACAATATCAAACAATTTGACGCTGTGACAACATTCTCAGAAAAAATATATATGCTTAAACAATATTCTACGGTGGGACAGCAGTGAGTTTATGGACTTAAAACGCTAAAATTCGTTGTTCTATTCTCCGTGGCAGATACAACAGATAGCTTAATGTAACCCTGTTCTGAGACAAACAAAGCCTGTCTAAAAACCCCCAAAATTATGATGAAATTATTTAGGTCTATTTTCAGGAAACTGAAGATGTAACCTAACGTGGTTGATTTTATAAAACCAAAAGCACCACTTCACATAATATTTTTCTAATTTATTTATGCAATAATTTTATTGTGAATACATTATTTAATTGTACATATACATACATATATACATAATATAACGTCATAGTGACTTCCTACAATTAATTAGATAGAGTGGTGTACTCTCCAGATTTTCTCTTTTGATTTTCAAACATTACATTTAAAATTAACTTACCAAATCAGGTGCAACCTTCCTTTATTACGAGTTGACATTTTGTACCAGTAAGGGACAATCTTCCTTTATTGTAGCTTGACATTTTGTACCAGTAAGGGACAATATTCCTTTATTGTAGCTTGACATTTGTGGGGAATGTTTTATTTGTATTTTCTCTTCTCATATTGCTAAAATTCGAAGCTTGGTACTATTTTTTTTCCCTGCAGGTGATTTTCATGTCAGAACCATGAACTGGTTTGTCGTTACTACTATTTATGGTGCTATGAATACCATATGTAAAAACGGCTCGTTTGGGTTGAGGAAATTTTTTTACGTAGAGGAGTGAACAACTTTTCGACCTTCTTCGGTCATCATCAGGTTCACAAAGAGAGAGAGAGGAAACTGACCGGAAGCTGACCACATGTTTGAAAGGGGTTGTGTAACTGAGTGTCGGAATGAAGAGGGCGGGCTTAAATGTTTGAATATATAATTTTGTATTATTTATTTTATTATTATTACTTTTTTAATATGGATATAAAGGTGTTCCTTTGTATTGGTTTATTTTGGGCTTGAGTTGTTGTATAAGTAAGGCTTCTTTAATTTTGCGTTTGTTTATGTTTGTTTCTTTATTTAGTATTTGAGTGTTTTCTATGGTTATGTTGTGTTTATTTCATTTGCAGTGTTTGAAAACGTGTGAAGGTGACTTTTTATGTTCTTTAAATCTGGTTTCCATTTTTCTACTTGTTTCTCCAATATAGAAGTCGTGGCAGTTATCACATTGTATTTTATAATAATGTTGGTGTGATGTTTGTCAGTGTAATTTTTACATGGTATAGACCTCAGTTTTGTGCCTGGTTTTTGAATAAATTTGGTATTAACTGGAATGTCTTATTTTGTTACTAGTTTTTGCCCAGTGTTTTGCGCCACACATAATTTTTTCAATCACATTAACGCTGTACATCTCAACATCAACTTCACTTGTGAACAAGAAGGAAGCAATCAAATATCATTTCTTAACCTCAAAATTACAAGAACCGATACACAATTTAAAACAGAAATCCACCGAAAAATCACCCATACTGGACTATACATTCCTTGGGACTCAGCACGTAAAACAAAACAAAAACTCAACGTACTAAGAAACCAAATAAACACAGCCATAAAACTATGCTCACCAAATAAAATTAACCATGAATTAGACAAAATAAAACAATACTTCATCAACATCAATAAGTTTCCTCCACAAACCGTAGAAAACATTATACGCACACACCTGGACAGAAAGCAAAATCAACCAACAAAAGTAAATATATCTAACAAATAAAAAAAAATCAGGAAACCATATACTGCTGCATACCATATATTCCCGACATCAGTAGAAAAATAACCAACATTTGATTTGATTTTAGTTACTAACTTGCAGAGATATAGAAGTATGTTGGCTGGATAGGTTTAGCCTCACATAATATGGATATAAGGTTGAATTTCTAGTATATAAAGGAATATTTGGGGCTTTGCAATATCTTCCTGCCCTAAAAACCCTCAAGCAAGATGAAAATATGCTTAGACATGAGATAGCAAATCAAGCCATGAAATAAAATGACATGTAATCCAATATGATTGACATTACAATACAACATTTGAGTGAAGCTTAAGTCTTTTATGAATTAGCTATGCCAGAAAGGATATCTATAACTAGAACTAACTACCCCAGAGACTCACTACATTATCACATTCTATAAGCACGTGTAGAATATATAACACGTTAAGCTTCGGGCTATCATCAGTTGTTGAAGTTTTCAAAATATTATATGGTATTCATAATCAGTGATGTCTAGAAAACCCACTTGTAGAGAAATATATATGTAAAACGGCTCGTTTGGGTTGAGAAAATATTTTTTTAGGTTAAACTAAGCAAAACTGTACAGTCACTTCTACCATTGATCCTCCTTGTAGTTGATGCAGAACCTACTGAAATAAAATTTGTTCCATTGTCTCTGATGTAGAAACAATCCTGCTGCTAGTGACCTGGAGTTTACCAGGTCAGTTAAAACAGTGACTCTTTCCCTCATATTCTAAGTATCTTCTCAAAGGTTTCCTCTTTCAAATTCGTGGCAAAACAAACAACACCTAATGTGGGAAGTTTTTTCATCTTATAGAAAACCATAGTTGCTGCATTATGACATATTTCCATACCTGCGGCAGTGTAAAAGTCAGCCAGTGATTTTGTAAATTAAGTCTTGGCAATTTTTGATGACCTTTGATGTTGTTACGGTGTTGAATAAGCCACTGCGTCTACTACAGTTAGCCTATTCCTCTTTTGTTACAATGTCCTTTTCAGTGTAACCACGTTTAACTGTAATGCTGAAGAAACAACACAAGCCAGAGTTGCGATGTTCCTAAAACCTACTTGGTGACATGTGTGTTTACGAAGTAACTCTACAAACTTGTTTATGACGAGTTCCTCAAACTTTGTGGGTGCCATTTCCAAAAAGCAGTCTAGTTCGCGTGTGCAGTAAGTTTATGTAGACCCATGCCTTTACGTCTTGAACTCTGCCACATCCACTATTTCATGTTTATTTTTATTAAATTGTATACACAAAACTTTTAATCAAAAGACTGTAATCAACAGGTATGTATTAAGTGCCATGATACAGAAATTTCTGAGGAAATACTTAGGGAAAAATAAAATAACCTAACATAGCAAAAGAAAATAGTGAAGTTATTACAACTGTGCAAAGAGAAGTAAAAGTATTCATTATTTACTCAAGTTCTGGTTTACAAAAAAACTCTGGTTGCTAGAATAACTGGTTGTTTGGTTGGACAAGGAGAAAATACTTCTTCACGTCACAAAGAAGAAAATGAT
The DNA here is from genome assembly GCF_004210375.1 of Tachypleus tridentatus. Lineage (NCBI taxonomy): Eukaryota > Metazoa > Arthropoda > Merostomata > Xiphosura > Limulidae > Tachypleus > Tachypleus tridentatus. Next base: position 72,155,359 of record NC_134825.1, read on the forward strand.
TTATGTTAACACATATTTTTCATCAGACAAAGTTTAGTGTGATATTTCACAAGCTTAGATAATCTGCTTCAGTAAGCATTAACATTACACATTCAGGGAGAGATAAATTACAAACCTATACTAACCTCCACATCATCTCTTCACTTGGGGAAAAGAACCACAGAAACTTGGTTCGAGTTTATGCTCAGAATAAGTTCACGATTACCACATCCTGTTTACAAGAACGTTAAGTAAATTCTAAAGATGAAGAATAAATTTCTGAATGTTTAAAACCAGCACATGGCGACATTCCTCAACTTCAGCTGACATAGGAACTGTTTCTTTCCTGTGCTCCTAAGTTTGAGATTTTACTGTGTATCTAGACTGAAGTACACATGAGAGTGAGGAAATGTGCTATCAGCAATGTCGAAAATTTTAATTCATTTTTTGTGTTAATTTGTACAATAGTAACACATAATCAAATTCAAACGATGGAGCATTCAACAGTTAGTGATGGATTTTCAGCCTTTAAATAATCCATAAAAATGCTTACAAATTAGAACACTAACCAGATACACATATATGTACTACAACAAAAGAAGAAAAACGTATATATGTGATTTTCTACTTTTTTACAAGTTTTTCTCACTTTATTCAAAATGTCATCTTTTTGTGTTACCTTTCTCCACATATCACTACGTAAATTGACTTAGGGTTTCTAAAAACACTAATACTTATGAAAAGATGTGAAATGGTGAAAGAGATTGCGCTTTTTCAATTAAATATGCATTTGTCGTCTACCCTAATAATTGCAACCTAAAGTTAAATACAAATATTTGTAAGTGATTATTACCAGATATTTTTACATTTCTATACGAAACTCACTTTTTCTCATAACAATATAACAACTTGGTACAGATTCCCAGTAATTTAATAATGACCCTTAAACTATTGATGCGGTTCCTTTAAAGTGCGAATAGGGAAAGGAAAATCACGTTAAAGATCTTTCTCTCAGTTTGTCATAAATCATATTCTAGAAGAAAACCGTTACCCACTGATACAGCGGTAAGCCTACGAATTTACAACCCTAAAATCAAGGATTCAATTCCTCTCGATAGACTTAGCAGATAGCTCAATGTGGCTTTGATATAAAAAAAACACACACACAAACGAATAAAAACAAAGAAAGTTGAACACAAATTGATGATTAGTTATATACAGGTGTGAAATAAAAATAAATTTTATCATTGTTTGAAAAACTTATCTGACGACTCTGAAACTCGATTAGACAGTAGCTTAGTAGAAAACTTGTGTTTGCCATTAGGCATAACAAAATCTCCGTGGCTGTGCATTTCCCACGGTACAATACTGTCCAGCTACGTGACTAAAATTTGAAGACGCATTTCGTACGAGGAAAAAAAAAAGAAGAAAGTAAGATAGTTTTGAAATATGTGTCATCTAGTTAAGAGATTGTTTTAATACCTCTCGCAAAACAATTGTAGAAATAATCACTTTAATGTGATACAACATCGTCAAATTTGGTGATAACTTCTTCTTAAGAACAACTAGCATTTTAGTTGTTGTTCAGTTCAGTCGCTAATGAAATATTTTCGAACATTGTTTACAAGATCAGCACAAAATGAGCTTGGATGTTAACTGAGAAATAAAAGCTCTACCTTATTTTATCGCATTATATCATATGAGTTCTTGTACTGACAAAAAACAATAAAAATCAAATAGAGTTACAGATATTACGTTTCTTCTAGAGATTATTTCAAAATGTATCCAATAAGATGAAATTTAACAAAATAATGTTTCATGATGTTTTTATTTAAATCTATATTTTCTAGAATACTGGATTATATATTTATTTGAAGCTACATAATGAGTTATCGGTGCTCTGCCCACCACCATGGGTATCGAAACCAGATTTCTAGAGCTGTAATTCTGCAGGCATATCCTTGTGCCACTGGAAAAACTCTAACGCTAGAATCAGTTGATTTATTTCAATAATATATAACATTTTAGACTCAAACTGAGGGTCAAACTGTATAATGATTATATAAAAGTCTCATCGTTTTCGTTTTGTTTTCAGTTTTATTTTTTAGCCAATCCATATTATATCATAATATACGACATCATATTATACCGATTATACAGAAGAATGGAGATATAGTCACATTCTAAAGATAAAGGATAAATTTCTGAATAATGTGAAATAGCTTTATTTCATGATAGCATTATTTAGTATCTATTAGTTTCTGAAATTTCTGTTTCTTTGATGGTAACTGTTCTTAATGAGACTTTCAAATGGAAATATGTATTCGTTATAATGTTTTCCTTATTTGCATAGCATCATTTTGTTTCAATATCGAATCCCTTAACGCCTCGTCTTGCATCCAATAAAGAACTTTCTTAGGTTGTCAAAATGTTCTATTTGATACAATATATTATCGCTTTCGTTTGTCTCAAAGTCATTTGTAACTACCAGAAAATTGCCTTAGCTCTCCAGAATGTCGTTCCTATCCAATAAAGTGTCTCTTTAGATGCACCAAAAATAACCTTTGAGTCGGTTTGAAAACGAGTTACCTCACCGAATATCATTTTAGATCCAAGTAGATAATTGCCCTTATTCACTAGGATGTTGTCTTGCATTCAATACAAAACCTCATACTATGTCAAAAGATCGACTTAGATTAATAAAAAACAATATCTTAGATTGTCAAAAAGTAATTTTATTCATTACAAAAAAAAGAACTGATTTCACTAGAATACATTTTGAGTCCAACTGGAGAACTACCTTAGTTCACTAGAATTTCATCCTGAAACCAATAAAAAAAAAAAGTCTTCCCTTGTGGAAATGTCTGTCTTGGATCCAGTAAACAGCCTTTTTAGTTCGTTAAACCGTCGTCTTGGATCTAACGAAAAAGAAAAATAAGAAGTCTCAGCTCATCAAAACATCTTCCTGGGTCCAAATGTGAACAGACCACAAAAGAATATCCTTTTGAATTAAGTAAAAAAGAGTCTCAATTTGCCAAAATGTTTATCTCATGTCTAAGTAAAGGCTCTTTCAGTTCGCCAAAACGTCCCTTTGGATCCAATGCCGACCCGCCTTAACTTGTCAAATCTTGGATCCAATAAAAAACTACCTTAGCCTATCAACATGTCGAAAATGATCCAGTAAAGAGTGAATGCTTTAGCTCGTCAGTTTGTGTCTTTGGGTAGAGGTGGTGATAAACGAATAAAATGATTATATCTTTCTAATTTTCCGGCTAGGTATGACTAGGTAGTTAGGGCGCTTGAATCGATCGTAAATTGAAGGTCGCGGGTTCGATTCCCCGTCACATCAAACATGGTCGTCCTTTAAGCCGTGGGTAAAAGAGTAGCCCAAGAGTTTGCTGTGGGTGGTGATGACGAGCTGCCTTCCCTCTGGTCTCATACTGCTAAATTAGGGACGGCTAACGCAGATAGCTCTCGTGTAGTTTTGAGCGAAATTGAAACCATTCTTTCTAAAACCTAATTTTCTTTCCTTTTATATCGTTGTTATCATGAACCTCTGAGAGTCGTGGTTCAAATTTCCGTCGCACCAAACATGCTTGCCTTTTCACCCGTGTGGGGGCGTTATAATGTGACGGTTAATCCCACTGTTCGTTGGCTAAAGAGTAGCCTAAGAGGTGGCGTTGGTTGGTGATGATTAGCTGCCTTCCCTCTAGTCTTACACTACTAAATTAAGGATGGCCAGCTCAGATAGCCCTCGTGTAGCTTTGCACTAAATTTCAAACCGAACAAACAAATAAACAATCATGAACCTCTTCAGAATAATTTTAAACTATTTTCCATTTGATTGTTATTAAGAATACAATTTTAAGTTCAAATATAGGACATGTTTTAGAAATTTTCCAATATGATATTCTTTCGTCAGAACTATTTTTTCCAATTAATTTCAGATTTAAATTGTAGTCTTATATTAAACTATCGCTAGCCAAGTCAAAAAAATGTTTATTGCATATTCCTATACGGAGTTTGCAGTCAAACATGATATACAGGAACTGCCATAGCCTGATGTTGATTTGAGATAATCGTTGAATATCAGTCAGCCGCGTGTATGATGTTATATTAACATGCCCAGTTTTATGAGATTCAGCACCTATTGAGATCGAACATACTCGTCATGCCATCGTCTATGGTTAAGGCTATCTTTTCATTTCCAACTGTGGATTCTTTTCAAACAGGTTCTAACGTTCCTTTCCTTAACCAAGCTGCATATAAACCACGTGACGAAGACGCACGCATGTGGTTGAAATTCCGTGAAGGCGAACGTGGTCTAATACTAAACAAAATCTGACTTGAACTTCACCTATCATGATATCGAACATTCGTTGTTTTCTATATCCAAAATTGTTTCATCTATTGCGTTGTTCACATTTCTCACTTTCTAAGTTCTTTTATCATGGTTGTACTAACCGAAGTATATAAAACATCAAATACATATTTTTTTCTAGTTCCTCTATTGTAATTATGAAAAAAGAGTACTAAGATGACTGAATCAGAAGGAGTTGACAATCGTGGTATAGAGTATTTGTCTGTAGATCAATACTTATCATTTGTGGTTCTTTGTTGGTGTAATTCTCGCTGTATTCATTAATCACTCGTTTCATTTACTCTATGTTTCAAGTTAAATACTTCAAAAAGTGTCCGTTTTGTATTCTTTCTCTATTTTTACATGCGTATGAAATCTTTATTAACATCAAATTATTGTTAATTTAAACCTTCATAAAAATATCAAAATTCTTAATGAATCGGTTTAAAATATAAACCGTTTTTCTTCAGAAAAGACGCACCGCTGATGAACGAAGAGTCTGAGTGTATCACGTGCGTTGTAATGTTATTCTTAACTAATATAAATATAATTATATAAGTAATTTAATTAGAAATAAATGTTTGTTCTCTAATAGCTCAGCAGTTAGCCTGAGGGCTTATACTACTAAGGATGTCAGTTTAACACCCGAAGTGGGAAGACACATGACTAGCTCTTTTGTATAATTTCGCCATTAACGACAAATAAAATGAAAACATTGTAGGAAATACTTATTTCTTAATTATCTATGTATCAATACTATTTTAAATGACCAGTTCTAACAGAAACTGTCTTACATCACTGCTTTGCACCCAGAAAACATTAATTATTGTTAAAGTTCTTTGTATAAATATATATATATTTGGTATGTACCATCTACTAGAAGTACAAAATTACTTTATTGAAATACGTGTTAATCGTTATGAATTTATTGAGAATTCTCAGGACTGTTAGAAGTGGTTGGTAGTCACCTTCTGAACGACCAAACTTTTATTTCGTATCCAAAATAACTGAAAAAAAATATACTTAAACATTATTAAAGGCGATTTAAAAGCACGTAACAATTTCTTCTGCAGTATTCACATCAAAATCAAATTTAGAGTTTAACAGGTTAATATATGTTGTCGTTCATCATTCTGGTTATTCTTGTTTTGTTTCTGAATTTCGCGCAAAGATACACGAGGACTATGTGCACTAGCCGTCCCTAATTTAGCAGTGTAAGACCAGAGGCAAGGTAGCTAGTCATCATCACCAACCGCCAACTCTTAGGCCACTCTTTTACCAACGAATGGTGGAATTGACCGTAACATTATAACGCCCCCACGGCTGAAACGGCGAGCATGTTTGGTGCGAGAAGGATTCAAACCCGCGATTCTCGGATTATGAGTTGAACGCCTAAACCATTTGGCCAGGCCAGGTCCTGATTATTGTTGTTTCTCAATTAGTTCTCACACTCATGTTATTCTTTTTGTCTTGGCAAATAATAACTTTTTTCTGAAAAGACAGAAAGTGTTGTTCAGTATCTTCAAACCCTAGCAATTCGACATCCCTCAATAAAAGTAAAACCACCATCACTTATATTGACAAGAATGTCGAAAAATTACCCAAACAAATACAACTAATATTCAAATTATGTTAGAACATATGAATATAAGTTTTTAGTATTAGTTTACATTAAGATGATACTTTGACAAACTCATGAATATCAAATTCACCCAGGAAGTTTAACGAAATTGTTCTGCGTATATTTTGAGTATCAAATTAAGATAAGAAGCTTTATAAAGTTATTTCACGAACACTTCATGAGCATTCAGTTGAGCTCTTTGTATACGTTTTGTTAAACATTGTTAAAACTACATAAGTACACCAGTTTAGTATGTCGCTTTTATACAGTCATCCCGTGTGATAGGAATATAAAACCGTTCCATTTTCATTAATATATATATATATGCAAATGTATCAAGTTACACTGATTACACAACTAACAAAGTGTCTTCGAAAATATAAAATTAGTGAATCAATAAGAAATCATTATATTACATGTTTGTTTATTAAATTCATTGCAAGTCCATGGATATTATCTCGCAAAACGACACGCAGCGGAACAGCAGCATATCTGCGGGCTCACATCGCTAGAAACTGGGTTTCGATACCCGTGGTGGGCAGAGCATAGATAGTCCATCGTGTAGCTTTGTGCTTAATTTTAAAACATTCAATCAATTTCAAAATACAAATTTCACGGTATTGTAAGTCACTTGGACGTGTTTTTTTTAAAACGAATTTTTTACAATGTGCCACAACTGTGATTTACCCAAGCTTGTAAGTAAAATCACAGATGTGCTATTAATTAATGAAAAATATAATAAAATTAAACTCAGCCAGTTTTTTACTTCACAGATTTGCTCAAAGTATCAATAACAGTTGATTATACAAATCAAAATATACAATAAACATCATTTCATCTCTTATAATCAGATTAATTATTGTAGCTAGCTCAAAGTTAACCGATGAAGTTCTCACGCTCTTATAACTACAGTAGCTAGTAAAAATAATTAATTTGCATCACAGCCTTTAGTTTAGAGTATTCTCACACCCCAGAAGACTATGGAAGATAATGAAAAATGGCTCAATGTATAACCAGGTTTTCAGGATTGTTTGGTTTGTTTTTGAATTTCGCGCAAAGGTACACTAGGGCTATTTGCGCTAGCCGTCCCTAATTTAACAGTGTAAGGCTAGAGGGAAAGCAGTTAGTCATCACCACCCACCGCCAACTCTTGGGCTACCTTTTTACCAACCAATAGATTGACCGTCACATTATAACATCCTCACGACTGAAAAGGCGAGCATGTTTAGTGTGACAAGGATTCGAATCCGTGATCCTCGGATTACGAGTCGAGTGCCTTAACCACCTGGCCATGCCGGGGCGGTTTTGAGAAACGTTCTCATACTTATAAAGGTTACAGGAGTCAATTATAGTGATATTAATTACTGTCTGGCGTGGGTTTACTCTTAAGTCTTTGAAAATTGCTATAGTGTGTAAAATGAGTTTGAATTTTGTCCTAAATGTTTGAAGTGCTTTCACACGTCATAGGATTTAGTAATAGTAATTAAAAGCACGACCAGAATGTGTTGAGATCTCTGAAGTAATATAGAATGGTGTATTTTGTTTCTGTTAATGAGGATTGATTATGAAACTACTGACCTAATAACAACAGAGAAGTTATTATGTTTAGATTGTTTGAAGATTTCATTCTTTTGAAACTAACTCTCTTTATGAAACTATTGATCTAAAGTGAAACCTTTCTATTGAAAACCTTGCCTTATTATAATGCATATACAACAAAAAAGATAACTTTGATGTATTTATTATTCATTACTTTTCTTGTTCATTAAATTCATGTTTCTGATATGTGGTTATATTTATCAATAACATTTTATCAAGGAAAGCTACCTACATAAATCACTGCTAAACGTAACGCAGTAATTAATGTAGATCTAATTCATAACCTTACAACGATTAGAACGAATTGATATATTTTTTGAGTATCCTTGTTTGTATAGAAATTTTTGGCCTTAATTCCAGTAATGCATCTCACAGTTGATCTAATTTTATTACTAGATTTAGATTAAACTGAAACTTCTGTGTGTTTACTTATAGGAAAGCCACAGCGGATTATCTACTGCGTCCATCGATGGGGAAACGAACCGCTGATTTCAGAATTTTAAATCCGAAGACTTACCGCTGTCCCAACGGGAAACACTAAAAACGCAACATGATTTTTGTAACACCACACACACATATATATCATATAAATAAAACTTTATGAAGATAAATGTATTATGTATATATTAATCATTATAACCAATACTGTTAACGAAGTTAACATTAAAGAAAAAAAAATAACTTAGCTTACAAGACACAAAACTAGTGTTTGGTCATCACTGTTTTCTTACATTAAGTGCCCCAATGGGACTCAGAGATAAGTTTGAATGCTTAGAACGCTAAAAAAAACAACCGGTTTTGATATCTGCAGTGGGCATAGCACAGGTAGCCCATTGCAAAGCTTTGCGGTTAACGACTCTTTAAACAAATCGTTTATTAAGCGCACTGAGCTTTAGAAAAGTTCAACTCTGAATTGTAAGTAAAAGTTCTTATTAAATAAAAACGATGAAACGTTGGCAAGTACTTATGGCTTCTTATCACTCGCGCACTTTTGTAAGTTATCAAATGATTATTATATGATAAGTGCAAACATTTACTAGTACGTTGTAGTGGTACTAACATCCCCAAGGTATCAAAAACACAGTCGGAATACCAACAGCGTTGTTTATCACTTTTCACACGTGTTTTAGACACTCTTACGATCTTTTGTAAAGTTATAGCGTTTTGTAATGCTAGGGAAAATACTTATAACATTTAGCGTTTTAGTACTCTATAATTTAATATGATAGTGTTTCATCATTTAAGTTTTGACGATAATTCTAATGTAATGTTATGTTTCTTATAATAGAAAACAGAGTATTACTGAAATACTCCATACATCGTTTTATGAATTTTTTTTATAATTTTGAATAAAACTCTTCTATAAACCACTATATTAAACGAAATTATGTTAGTAATTACATATAATAAAAGTTATTTTTAGAAACTCTGGTAGCCAATACTCTGAAATTCATAGACAGTGACGAAACTCATTTTAAACTTTGGCCCGTTATGGCCAGGTGGATTAAGGCATTTGACTCGTAATTTGAGGGCCTTGGGTTCGAATTCCCATCGCACCAAACATGCTCGCCCTTTCAGCTGTCGAGGCGTTATAATGTACGGTCAGTCCCACTATTTGTTGGTAAAAGAGTAGCCCAAGAGTTGGCGGTGGGTGGTGATGACTAACTGCTTTCTCTCTAGTCTTACACTTCTAAATTAGGGACGGCTAGCGCAGATAGCCCTTCAGTAGCTTTGGGCGAAATAAAAACAAACAAACAAACAATTATATCAATTCTATACCAAGAGATTTATGTTCTATCATTCATTTGGTGTTTCGTGTATAAAGGTTAAAAAACGAAAACTACTATTAAATTTGATAATACCTGATTTGTAGATACTGTAGAAAATGAACAGTAATTTAAAAAACAAACGAACAACTAACTTGTTTCGTGTTATTCATAGTTATTTTGAAATATCTCGTGTTTGTTTGTTCCAACAGTAGCGGGAGATGAAAGTCAAGTATACACACTTAATATTTTGTGCTAACCTCATGCATAACTTTTAAAACAATAATATATATTGATTTTCTCTTGAATAGTTATTTCAACTCAACGTATCTTAACGTTTAATATTTTAATTAATGGTTGAATCTAAGGACTGACTGCTTCAACAAAAACCTTAACATACTTTCTGCTCCAACAATTAAACATGCACTGTTTATCTATATAAATATGATAGTACTGGCTGTTGTCTGCTGTATATCCATGTAACTACTTCCCAAAATGTGGGTGACTCTTCATTAAACTTGTCATGGCGTTTCATTGAGTCCATGCAGGAGTATATATAAATTTTGCGTTTTGCAATTTTTATGGGAGATTTTTATCACTCCTTCGCCTTCCCCAAATTTTATATGGAGGTTCCATGGGGAGATATATCCGAGTTATTACTTTCGAATTTTATGTCTTACATTTTTTATGGATGTTTTTGCGTGTTTCTTTTTACAATTTCATTCAAGAGAAACAACGTTGCATATTCTGAAATAATCTTTCATTTATCGTAGGCCCGGCATGGGCAGGTGGGTTAAGGCGTTCGACTCGTAATCTGAGGGTTGCGGGTTCGAATCCCCATCGCACCAAACATGTTCTCCATTTCAGCCGTAGAGTTGTATAATGTGACGGTCAATCCTACTATTCGTTGGTAAAAGGGTAGCCCAAGAGTTGGCGGTGGGTGGTGATGACTCTAGTCTTATACTGCTGAATTAGGGACGTCTAGCGCAGATAACCTTCGTGTAGCTTTGCGCGAAATTCAAAAACTAACATCATTAATCATGAATTTACATACCTTCAGGCCAGGTGATGGGTACTCCAACTCGTTTGTAATACAGCCCATGTGCCTCAATTTTCTCCTTAAAATAGAGAAAATTTAGAGATCCCTCTAAGCACACTACAAGTTAGAATAAGTACGTGACAAATGAGAACAAGTGGAGAAACTAATAATTTTGGAAGCTGAATCTCGAAGATTAGGGTACCCCGTTGGTACAGCGGTATGTCTACGGATTTACAATGCTAAAATCAGGGTTTCGATTTCTCTTGGTGGACGCAGCAGACAGCCCAATGTCGCTGTGCTATAAGGAAAACACACACTCAAACATTCGGAAGTATTGAGGAAAAAAAAGAGGCACAAAAGTAATCAAACGACGTCATCAACCTAAGTAAATCTTGTTCAAACAGTTGGTAATCCAATTATTTGATTTAGATGCAAGTTAAATTAATGCTGTAATACTCTGACCTCATTTAGAGATATAGAGGCCTCTGGACTTTTCCTAACGTTGAACATAATTTCCCTAAGGATTTGAGGTATTAGAAGTAGTAATGTCCCTTGTGATTTTGCCCTATGTTCTTCCCGATTTAAATCTTTGTGATCAATTCACGTTTAAAGCTGGTGATTTAATGTCTTATCCACTTCTCTTTCTCCAATAACGCTTTTATAACTGGGAGTAGTACATAGGCCTTTTATTAATGCATTTATGATATATATTCGTCCCTTAAATTTCGAGCTGTATTTAATTTTCTTCTTAAATTTTAATATTTGATTACTGTGAATGGCATTAATTGTGTTCGCGTAGATTTAGGGTTAAACATCAAAATATTGAAGTATCTAACGTCTTCTTTTATACATATAAGTCGAATGAAAAAAAACTGGTGTCATAATACTGAACACGTCACAGAGTTGTAATCCATGGAACATTATAGCATAACATAATTACTGTATTTGATTAATTTTAGCCATGACATAGAGGGAAGTAGAATGGCTCTGAATTGTTTGTACAAACTCTTAGATTATAGTTCTGTCATCTCTTGACCGATTGGAGATATAATTACAAATTTATACTCAGGAGGTCAAACCCTTTTGAATGATGTATTTGACCACGCCGACAATTATGCTTGTCATAGAACACTAGTATCAGTTGTATTGTACATTTAAACACAACATTTTTATCTACTTCCTTAGGGATTTTCAAAAAACTAGAAGAGAGTGTAATAATGTATTCCAATCACACCATTTTCGTCTGCAATGGAAGTGACAAGTACAGTGTAGTCAAGGTACTATTCTCATACACTTTTCTAATTCTTAAAAATCCCTAAGAGCGTAAATATAGAATGTAGTGTTACAGAATGTAATAAGTTTAATACTAATGGCTTATGGTAAATACAATTATAATCGTTCTTGGCTAGCTTATATAAAGCGTGCACACCATAACAATTGAATGAAAGTTTTTTTTCTCAGAAACCAGAAACTGCGCTTCGTGAAAATATTTTATTTTAACAGCCAAATAATTTAAAAATAAGACCTATTATACCGTGAAAATAAGAACATAAAAGTGCACAATATAAAACTTGAGAGAGAGATAAGATAAGACAAAAACATTAGACTTTAACTGTGGATATAGGAGCAGTCATTTTTACCGAGTGAAAACGAGTGAGAGGTTACATCAGTTAATTGTGTTTGAATTGAGGCATGGCATTATACATAACTTACATATGCTGAAACATAATCCAGATTGTTCCTACTGTACAGTTACTACAATATTAAAGAGTAAAAACTCACGTCATTAACCGATCCATCTACGTCGAAAGTGAAGAATTTTGTCAGCCATATTAACTTCATAATGGAAACAGTAAAGAAAGGGGACTATAAACATCCCTTTAAGATAATTTGTTTCTCTTTATTTTCGTGTGTTTTGTTTCTCTTTCGGCGTCTCTTGGTTATAAATATAAACAGAGAACGTTCTTGCTCTTTGCTATTAACACTGCAAGTTTTCAAAGCACATCGTTAGATAACGTTTATAAATCAGTTCCAAAGACAGTAATCGTGACATCTTCAGCTGACATTAGCCTATTAACTAAAAATTATACTGAATGATTCAGTGATAGTTGAAATATCTCATAACAGCTGCTTAATTTCAACATATATACTTTGACACTTTGATAACAGTCTACTGTTATTGTTTTAATGTGCAAGATTTTGAAAGTTAAATCAACAATTTTACGAATTTTTGCTGACTAGTGCTTGTTGTTTTGAGCTAACTTTCTTCCATCTAAGTGAATTATGACCGAAAGACCAAGATGTCACCGTGAGCTGGAAGCCATGAAATTTTAGAAGTCTGGGGCCTAACAGTGAAAACGCCAAGGCTGTCATTTAAATCCATCATCCTTTGACCACAGGGAGCGTGAGGCCATTAGCGTCGTTTGTCTCCACAAGGTGGGGTGACAGAGTCTACCAGCAAAAAAAAATTTGATAGCAGTGTTTGGCCGTAACTCACTGGACTGGATAAGGCGGTACAAAGTGTACTGTAATAAAAAAGTACGTCGTTAAAAGATGGTGCAAATAAAAGTAATAAAAAAAAGCTTACAAATATGTCTAGAGGTCTTTTAGGACCCCAAATAGGTATTTATTCTCTGGGTCATAATAGGAAATTTAATAGTAACTTAGAAAATTTTGGCTCAAGACAATTCCTTTTAATTGTAACTCATTTATTCGTATATATATGTAAAACCCACAAACCAACAAGACTTACCTGTTAATACGAATAACAAGGAGCTAGAATGTCAGAATATTCTATTTTCTCTGACTTACCGGTTTCATGACTTCAAAGGTCGCTCCCTCTTCACGATATAATTACATTGAGAATCTATAACAAAAAGATTCACATACAGTTTTTCAACTAAACAAAAATAATCTGAACTGAATACTATATTTTATAAATATAGAAGCGTATAACATGTATAATTAAATTTATAAAATATGCTCAAAAATAAAAAAAATTGTTAAACTTTATTCAATATACTTTTCTTATTAAATTAAAATATTATTTCTAATTTCTTCTGTTTTTATTAAAAGGGAATTTATTTATATCATGACTCTATATCTATTACTTACTTTAGTGTATTTTCTGTGAGTCAAAATAACTGTGTTCACAGTTTTACAATAATTTCAACCGACTTTTCACAACCAGTTACTAATATATCTTTAAAGAAGCACCAAAAACATTTATAAAGTATTTTTCAACAAATAATATTTTATATTTTACATTACATGTCCAAAAGAGAGAAACGTGAAAATATACTTTTTTAAATTAAAAATATTTAAAAATACATTCATTAAATTATTTACTGCATATCGTGCACTTTCTTTGGGATATCTATATGGAATTTATGTACATTTAACCTTAATCATAAATTATGTGTTTGATTACATATATATACGTATACACCCAGTAGAGCTTAGAATCTTGAGTGTAGAATATGTCCATCTTAAACTACTAGATGAACATATTATATTAGGTTGTTTTTCGAAATAGTGAATATCTTTAATCATACGTCCACGCTCCACCCCAGTGGCACAGCGGAATGTTTTCTGAACTACAACTCTCTAAACTTGATTTCAATACCCCTGGTGGCAGAGAACAGATAGCACATCCTACCTAGATAGTTCTTATAATTGTTTGTTGTTAAGCACAAAGAAACAGAGTGGGCTATCTGTGCTATGCCGTTACTGTCATCGGAACTCGGTTTTTAACGTTAAAAGCGCTCTGACTTACCACTATATTTTAAAATATAGAAGTGTTGCCTAAAAATATTGTATGTGAAAATATGGCTTTTTAAATGTTTAAATCCACACAAGGTTATTACCAATAAACTTTACACAACAAATAATAAACAACATTTGTATTCGTTTCCTCAGTACCTATACTGCTAAACAATAAAGCATTTTTTAAATATGCTGTAAGGATTTATGTTTCAACTTGTAATATCAAAATTATGTTTTGATCCTTGATCAGTTATTATACAGTTGACATCTTCAGGCTTTGTTGCGATTACAATTCACTACAAAATGCAACATATTTTCAGCACCTTAAATTAAAGAAAAGGGGTTTAAAAGTTGCCGAATTTATTTCAGAATAAGATATTTCTACATAAAATTTGTTTCTTTGTTTGGTTTTTGAAAGGGCGAACATGTTTGGTGTGACAGAGCTTCAAACCCGCGGCCCTCTGATTAGGTGTCCAGCGCCCTAACCACCTGGCCATACCGGACCAGGTGTTTCTTGAATTATGGATATATGCGCGTGTTCGTGTACCCGCTGAACTGAAATTGATGATAACATTTTGAACGGCAAAAAACAACGCACATTACAAACAACATTTTACACTGTCATGCTACTGTAGGCAGCAAAATGATGAGAATAGACGCGATAAACAACACACCAATCTATGAAACTCTGATGGGTGCTGTAGGAATGATAATTACACATCCGGTTTTCTATGTCAACAAAACAAATATTTAGAGAAGTATGAAATAAAAAACTCCTTGGAGCTCTGGAAACACGGTAAGATAAAGGATTATTAAACATTTATTTTTTTCTAAGGTGTTTTTTTCTAAAATCAAACTTTCATCTTAAAATCAATCGAAGCTATGACATGATATCACGGTATTAAATAACGACATTAGTTTTGTTTTGGCTGTGCAATGAACAGATTTACGTCACTTCAAGAAATAACATGTTTTTTCAGATTACTTTTTCAGAGTTATGTAAACATTATGACATTACTTGTATATGGTTTTTAAGCCTAAATATTTCGACACAAAAAACATTTGATAAAGTCATGCAAGTATCCTGTGAAAATTTCTCATGTTGGTGAGTACTAGCATTAAGAAGGTATTATAGAAAGAGTATTTTTTATTCGATAAAGATAAATAGCTCTTACAACAAAGTAATGCCAAAAATGTCTTCTTCTCACAATAAGTGATTAGAGCTCTAACAAATGAAGCTGTAAATATTTTTTCCGTCTCATAAATAAATAACATGAGCTCTGACAAGAGAAAGTGCTATCAACATTGTTTTCTCCTCATAAAAGTGTAACATGAGCTCTGACAAAAGAAAGTGATATCAACATTGTTTTCTCCTCATAAAAGTGTAACATGAGCTCTGACAAGAGAAAGTGTTATCAACATTGTTTTCTCCTCATAAAAGTGTAACATGAGCTCTGACAAGAGAAAGTGTTATCAACATTGTTTAACATGAGCTCTGACAAGAGAAAGTGTTATCAACATTGTTTTCTCCTCATAAAAGTGTAACATGAGCTCTGACAAGAGAAAGTGTTATCAACATTGTTTTCTCCTCATAAAAGTGTAACATGAGCTCTGACAAGAGAAAGTGATATCAACATTGTTTTCTCCTCATAAAAGTGTAACATGAGCTCTGACAAGAGAAAGTGTTATCAACATTGTTTTCTCCTCATAAAAATGTAACATGAGCTCTGACAAGAGAAAATGTTATCAACATTGTTTTCTCCTCATAAAAGTGTAACATGAGCTCTGACAAGAGAAAGGGTTATCAACATTGTTTTCTCCTCATAAAAGTGTAACATGAGCTCTGACAAGAGAAAGTGTTATCAACATTGTTTTCTCCTCATAAAAGTGTAACATGAGCTCTGACAAGAGAAAGTGTTATCAACATTGTTTTCTCCTCATAAAAGTGTAACATGAGCTCTAATCACTTACAGTGTTATCAACACTAGTTTATACCCTCAGATCTTCTTACAGTTTAAACACGGTGCATGTAGAAGTAAATAACCTGATGTTTAAGTATAATACACGTTGAAGTACGTAATATGTTAATTAAGCGCAACGCGTTAAACTGAAAAAAATGTGAAGTTTGATGCAGTTTATTTGTTTACACTTAAGCACAAACCTAAACAATGAGCTATCTGTGCTTTGCCCACAACATGTATCGAAACCTGATTTCTAGCGTCGTAAGTCTGCAGACATACCGCTGTATCACTTCAGGACACTGGATAGAGTGTACGTGAGTGTAAATTACCTATTGTGTGACAATTACATGTGTTCAAGTAAATAATGCTCTTTAAACCCAGTTCGTCCTTCGATGGGTCAGCAGAGAGCTGGAGTTGTATAATGCAAAAATCCGTGGTTTAATTCTATGTGTATTATGTAGATTTTCGCTTAACAACAATTAACTTCGATACCAGTGAAAGTGAATAACTTCTTGTGTAAGAAATACATGCTAAATTAAATAGGCTATTAGTCACTTACAGAACACGTAGAAGTGAATAATATATTGTTTCAATACAGTTGTGTTTGTGTTTCCTCATAGCAAAGCTACATCAGGCAGCTAGTCATCACCACCCACCGCCAACTCGTTTCTCAACGAATAGTAGAATTGATCGTACATTATAACGCCCCCACGACTGAAAGGGCAAGCATGTTTGGTGTGAGGGGGATTCAAACCTGCGACCCTCAAATTACGAGTTGAGCGCTTTAATCACCTGACCATGCCAGCCCGTTGTAAAAGTAAACAACCTGCTGTTGAAATACAGTACACGTGGAGGTAAGTATTTAAGTATTTATTACCGTGCAAGCGAAAGTAAATCATGCGATTTTTCAATACAGAGTACATGAAGATAACGCGCTGTTTAAGTACAATGGACGTGAAAGCAAACAGGCAGCTGTTTAAATACAGTACACATGGAAATGGTAGTGAACGAGATAATGAAATTCAATAGCTATTATAGCTTTAGGAATTGAAATTTTTAAGAAGTAACCTTGTTCTATAAAGAGAACTACAGCATTGTGCAAAAATGTTAAGACAAGAGAATATTTTGTATTTCTTATTTTATAGGGCTAGTTCTTCCACTCAGTTACAGAACGTAAATTAAAACACTATGAACTCCCTGTTGACAATTGAATGAGTTAGGGTGAGAATACCTATTATTATTTAGAACTCCCATAAATCAAGGGAATATCATAATGGTTCTGATGAACGAACTTACAGATCAAATTTATGGTCTGAAATAATTGTCATGCAGTGTCTTAATATATATAGAAAGAAGTTAACAAGGAGCTGGCATATGGTACTGGTATATGCTAGAAGAAATCAATTTAATAGCACTCCACAAATAAATCTTGATAAAAACAGTGTTTAACACTATATATTAAGTTTTATTGTCGTGCTCTGGTTCAAAAAGCGTAGAGAATTGTTAGAAGAGCAGAGAGTTCGTATACAAGTTTCATGATATGCTGTTTCGACTCTCCAACAAATTACTGCACACTTAAAATGCTCCATCAACATTATCAAGTATACCCTTGATCATGAGACATTTAAAAGTAGGAAAATAAAGGGCAGAACATTTAAAACTTAATGATACTGATGTTAAGTGTCTTCATTTATGCAGCTCTGGGCAGAGGGAAGACTGACACTGAAAAGTGTACAGATTTACCGTATTAAGAAGACTCAACGAAAATGGAATATTTGATCGTATTAGAGACATTTGGAGTAAAATGCCAAAGGACGCTATGGTTAAATATGTTGCAACAATACCTGAAAGACTGTCTGCGGTTATTGAAGCAAAGTGGTGACGCATAGAGTATTAACTGTTTTCTGTTTGTTTTTTTTAATTTCACGCAAAGCTACTCGAAGGCTATCTGCGCTAGCCGTCCTAATTTGGCAGTGTAAACTAGAGGGAAGGCAGCTAGTCATCACCACCCACCGCCAACTCTTGGGCTACTCTTTTATCAACGAATAGTGGGATTAACCGTCACATTATAAAACCCCCACGGCTGAAAGGGTGAGCATGTTTGGTGCGACCGGGATTCGAACCCGCGACCCTCAGATTACGACTCGAACGCCTTATCACGCTTGGCCATGCCGGGCCTTAACTGTTTTCTGAAGTCAAGAACTTCCACCGAGTTTCTGCTATGTTAAACACGGAAATTAACAAAATTTGGATGTTTCACTTGTTATTTATCTTCCATTGTTCTCTGAAATCTACTTTTAGACCTTGTTCTAACATTTTGGTACAGTACTGTATATTGTATTAAAAACCTAAAAGTAAATATAGATGCAAACTGTTTTCAGGTTAGATGTGGATAAACGCACGTGCTTGGTAATTATGATAAATAAAGAAATAGCTTTATTCATAATCATAATAACACAAATAGGAGAAGTTTAACACATTTGACTCAACTGTCCACGTACTTTGAAGTGTTTAATGTGATTCTGACTCTAATCTTTAACTTGCAAAGAGCTGAAATGAAAACAGAAACTGATCAAATTATATAAGTCTGCAAAACAGTCAACATTTATTTTAAATAAAAGATTAACATGAAATATAGGCGCTCATTAAATGCTTTCACGACCAAGTATTTAATGAAAACCACTAATAAGTCACTTACTATCTTATGACAAAACTACAGAAACGTATTATTCTGAACGTCCTTAAGAAAAGGATACAACTTATGAAATACGATACGGAAAGATTGGCTTTTATATCTGTATGGGATGAAATGTCATGTGTCATCTGTCAGTTTAACGTGGCATGTCATCAAATTTTCGGTCGTTGATCTAATTTTCTGCGAAAGCTTGAGACAGTTAACAGTTATTAAGTCGACACCTGCCGTTGTCAACGATGATAGATGAGGCGTCAAGTGTGGGAACTTCTTCAAATGTCAACAACAATCGTAAGCAAGTGAATTCCTGTAGATAGAGATACGTGCAGAAAATAGTGTGCTAAATTGATTTGTTTGTTTAAAGTTAAGCACAAAGCTACATAATGGGCTATCTACGTTCTGCCCACCACGGGTATCGAAACCAGGTTTCTAGCGTTATAAGTCCACAGTCTGCTAAGAAGTTCTGATCCTCTTAGAATACCAACATGTAATGATTAGCCAACCATTAACATCTCAAGCGAGTAGTGTACCTACTTCGCAGGTGAAAAATCTAGTTGCTGAATAGTACCGCAAGGTTACACTGTTTATCAACTCGTTTGTCAATATTTGTATTTGTTTTAGTGAAAACTTATAATAGTTTCTTTATGCTAATATTATATAGCCATATCTTTCTAAGCATATACATCAACGTTTATCGCATTGTAGAACGATAAAATGTATAGCATATAACAATGTTTGCTATTACAGGCAGTTACTCAAATTTTCGGAAGCAGAACAAGAACAACAAAATACGGAAATGACCTCAAACAGCTTGGTGACACCGAAACAGAATAATGATGCTTGCAAAGTATATCGTCTATTTTGATGGAACCAGACGTGAGCAGAAACGTGCTCCACGTTATTGATATTATTTTGTTCATTTGGTTTTCTGTTTGACAGAGTATCCGAATCACGTCCTTCTTCTGCTAGCGTGACCGTCTCATCTCACTATTCGTCCATATAACAGTAACCCAGGAGTTTGTGATGGTTTATTATTGACTAACTACCGTCTCTATCAATTTAAAATTAGTGACATATAGTGGCAAAACACTGTTTATGTAGTATTCCGCGAAATATTCTGAAACCTGGTGGCTTCATATTTTAAACTAAATGTAGAACAAAATATTTATTAAATATATATACATTTATATATGCATTTATGTTTTTAATTTCGCGCAAAGCTACTCAAGAGCTATCTGCGCTAGCCGTCTCTAATTTTGCAGTGCAAGACTAAAAGGAAAGCAGCTAGTCATCACCACCCACTGCCAACTCTTGGGCTACTCTTTTGCCAACGAATAGTGGGATTGACCATCACATTATAACGCCCCCACGGCTGTAAGGGCGAGCATGTTTGGTGTGACCAGGATTCGAACCCGTGACCCTCAAATTACGAGTCTGACTCCTTAGCTCACCTGGCCATGTCGGGCGTTGTTTTTTTTAAAGAAACTGACTGTACTTTAGTATTAAACATCTCCCTGTCTGTATATGTTTACTGGTACTTACTTTATATCTTTGTCCATGTAACAAGATATTGCATAATCTGAAATACCATTAAAAGCTTCAAGTATTCAAGTGCACTGATGTTCGACAGATAAATTTAATGAGATATATTCCAGATTTTATAAATATCCTACAGAGAATAAGCCGAAGCTTGGAAAATAAATAAAAGACACAACATGTTTTTTTTAAATCGTTATTCACAATTATTTGTTTTTATTTTATCCACTGGATATTTCTTTAATCGCTTGTACTTAAACTTGCTGCTAGGTCTGGAAAGGTTTCTACTCTTCTACATGTGACGGAGATGAAAATAATTTTAATTATTTGCCCAACTTTCAAACAAAAACGTTAAAGTTTGGTATATCACTATCCAACGAACACTTACCAACTCTTTTAAATAACGTTTTTAGGGCAGAAAACTACTCAATCGTACAAGTTTTAAGGAGTGTCGCTGTCACCTTTGAAATAGCTTCTCTACAAACATTGGTTGATGGTTAAAGGAACAAAGTTATACGAGTTTCTAACCATTGCCGTAATAGTTCAGACTTTAACTTCAAGACTGTTAAAATTGTAAAGAAGGCATGAAAATTGGCACGGATAAAAGATTTTCTATAGAACCGCGCCTAAAAGTAAGCTCCATCGCATATCCTACCCTAAACAGCAGCCACGTTTCCTTTCAATATGTAAGACATCGAAAATCAGCATTATTCAACTATATGGTTCAAATGCACATCGAAATGTTATCTAAATATCTCAAATTTGGGACAAATATATAGATATTCATACAGAAATTCATTTAAAATCAAGAGTTCTCACGGATATTTTCTCAAATAATAACCCTATTTCAATATGACCATCGTCTCAAATCAATCTCAAAGTATAATATGTGATTCTAATCTAACTACAAATGTCATCTTAACGTCCAAAATCACGTTTTCCTGGCCAGAAAATCTGAATATAGCATTTGATTTAGAATATTAAACTTTGTTATTTAAATATGAGTATTAACTTTCCCCAGTGGCGCAGCGGTATATCTGAGGACTTCTAACGCTCAAAACCGGGGTTCGATCCCCGTGGTGGGCAAAGCAGAGATAGCCCACTGGGTATCTCTGTGCTTAATTCAAAACAAACAATGAGTATTAGTCAATATATAAAACATTTTATGAACGTTGTAGAACAAACAGTTTTGTTAGTAGAGCTTGAAGGTTTCAGTATATTGTAGTAAAATCTCTGAAGGTGTCTCTCATAGGTTAAAAAAACTATTGAAGTAGTCACAATAAGAATTCCACTTTTGTATGACTATGTTTATCGTTTATTTATTATTTACTTTGATCGTTTAGTTTATCTATGACTTTTTAGTTGCAATTTATACCTTAACTTATCTTCTACATGTTCATTTGTATTTTGAATAAATGTACATCTGGTTTGATGAAACTGACAACAGCCTCCCTTGCGGTGACGTACAGATAATATTATGTAAACTAATAATCATGTGAGGTTGCACACTCGTATCCTATTCTGTGAATAAATATCTAGCCTTCACTTACAAAGAAAGAGTCATGAGGTAGCTATTGAAAGGTATACTTGTTGCTGTTTGTCGCTCGATATTGAAAGGTATTATTTTAACATTGTATTTACTATATTTATCTGTGAAATTAATTTTTCTTTCTAGTTCTTTTTCCTGATTACATTATCATTGGGCCCAGCATGCCCAGGTGGTTTGGGCGCTCAACTCGCAATCTGAAGGTCGCGAGTTCGAATCCCTGTCACACCAAACCTCTTTCAGCTGTGTGGGCATTATAATGTTACGTTCAATCCCACTATTAGTTAGTAAAAGATTAGCCAAGAGTTGGCGTTGGATAATGATGACTAGCTGCCTTCTCTCCAGTATTACATTGCTAAATTATGAACAACTATCGCAGATAACTCTCGTGTACCTTTGCGCGAAATTCAAAAGCAAACATAAATATTAATAAATAAAATATAATAGATTGTTTGTTTGAATTTCGCGCAAAACTACACGTAGGTTGTCTGCGCTAGCCGTCCCTACTTAATCAGTGTAAGACTAGAGGGAAGGCAGCTAGTCATCACCACCCACCGCCAACTCTTGGGCTACTCTTTTACCAACGAATAGTGGGATTTACCGTAACATTCTAACGCCCACACGGCTGAAAGAGCGAGCATGTTTGGTGTGACAGGGATTCGAACCTGCGACCCTCGGATTACTAGTCGCATGTCTTAACCACGTGGCCGTACCGGGACTAATATTTATGATAGATTGTTTATTAGTACTGGTGTGAAGTCCTTGCTAGGCACTTGTCTATAACTGTGCCTTTCTAAGCGTTTAATTTATTAGTAAGTGTTGTTATTGTAAATAGATTGTTGTTGTTTTTTGCTGAACCCTATCTGTAGCAGCGTTTTCGTTTTAGACCGCTATAAAATCACTAAACATTATCCAAACAGTGATTTAACTTGTGCTACAATCACATGAGTCATCCATATACATATGTGGTCTCCACCAGAGTGAACAAAAACAATTTCAAGTCTATCCCAATCATTATAAACCTACGTCGAAATTTCCGGAACAGACGATGCATTGCAGGAAAAACTGTCCATGCTCTTGCAGGAGAATGAATGAGTTCTTTGCAGGACTTGACCGTCTCTGATAGGATTATTCATAAATGTCTTGGTCTATTTGCTCAGAACTGCATTCACCCAGAGTTCCAGCTCTTTCTTAGATATTACTCAAGAGTGTCCTGCATTGGATAAATGGTTTATTTAGTTCCTGTTCTTTTGGGCAGAGCTTCTGGTTCACATTACCAATTGAACAAATGCAGTTGTACATTAACACAGAGAACCGTTTTATGAATGCAAAACCCTCCTATAAGATTTCGTGTGGTGTTTCTGAAAGGTTTGCACATCAGATTATGATTTCCATGTTTTAAATGCAGTTTATTTGTCTTCGTACAAAGAAGACTGACACAGTCTGCGAAGGCATGACGAATGGCTAGAGCCTTGGGTGTGTGTTTGGAACAAGATCGTTAGTATAAGGATGTTCGAAATGTTTAAGATAACTCTAAAGCTAAGCCATAATTTCTGGCAACTTATTCACATGGGAAGTTTCAAACCTACAACATTAACTGCAAGTGATACATTTGAAGGTAAATACATAAAAATATTCCTTCTAATGTCCCTCACTGGTACATTGTATTATCTAGCGCACCTTTAAACGTATTTAAAATATTCCTTCTAATGTCCCTCACTGGTACATTGTATTATCTAGCGCACCTTTAAACGTATTTAAGATATCACTTGAAGGTTCTTGGGTGACTTTATTATTTCAAGTGTAGAATCAATAGCATTAGAGAAATTTTAAAAATCAACAACAGTAATTTTTGCTCCTTTTTGTTTATGATTTTGTTGTTGTCCATTTACTTTTCAAATGTAACATCAAACTATCAATAATTAAAACTTATTTTTAAATTACTTACTTATATATTTATTTAGGTGTTAACACAAAACTCTCTGATCAAGAAAACATGTGTTTAAACATTAAAATTATACTTTTATGAAGGTTAAAAGCATGTAGTTTTGCTGGTTATCAATGATGGTAACAATAGAATCCAAGGTTATGGTTGTATTCAAAATGATCTGCAACGGATTTTGCTTTTACATGAAGTTCCAGATGAAAATTTACTTCTACCCAACTTTTAGCCATTTAGATGACATTCTATATACATTTGGAACACACAGTGGAGTAGTAGTGGAATCTAATAAGACTGTTGTTTTGAACGAAATTTGCGATGAATATTACTTTTACACAAATCTTGCTGTGAAAATCTACATCTGTGCCAAATTTTATACTTATATATTATTTAATGAGCATTTTAAGCATGTAGTTGAGTTGTGTTTGTTTTTGATGCTGGGTGTTTAGTTGTGGAAGGGTGAAATTCATAGTCATTCCAAATATGAAATTGTAACACTTTTGTTTAAAAATGAGTCGAGTAGTAATGCAGGTCGAGAGCTATCATTTTGCTTGTCAATATTAGTTGTATGAAAGGAAATAGAATAGTTCACATACTGTATGTTATGTGATCGGTTCATTTTTTTTCTACCAACTTAGTACTAAACTGTGGTAGTTTCAGAAAAGATATTCAGCAAATCGATGCATGAACTGTAGTTTATTAATTATTCCTGTGATCTATTCTTGTCACATACGTTGCTTGTTAATAAGTTTCACTATTATCATTTAATCACACTTATAAACACCGTCGTTTGACGTTCCTTGTCTCCACAGCTGTTACCGACACTACAACCAAGATTTTCTTAGTGTTACTTTAACTACAGTGGTTTCGGTTTGGTATACTTGAGGTCTTTGGTCTTTAAATTCAACTTTTCCCTTTTTGTTGGTCTTAAGTTACTGTATTCATTTGTGACATCCCTCCTTATTCAGATGTGATAATTTGCATGAATGATATATTATAATTGGAAAAAATAACATTTGTTTGTAATAGTGAATGAACTTCAGGTCCATATAATTACTATCAGCTACCTCCCCTGCTTACTTTTATGTTGATTCAATTTATGTAATTATTTTTATCAATTAACCCAAGCAATCATTATCACAGTTTCTGGTGTTTTATTAACGGGATTCTATAAGTTCAAATTAAAGATCAGAAGTGAAATAAGTAATAAATATTTGGTTAATTTGTTTTTTATGATTGACAGACTATCAGAATCAAATCCTTCTTCTGGAAGAGTACATAAATTCAGGATAACTAGAAGACACACATTGGTCTGTTGTTTGCTTTGCGAGAAAGGAATCGTGCTTACAGGAATCTAGGTTGTAGACATAGAGTTCAGCACTTTACTAAGATATATAAAAGTTCTCTCTTCGTCTGCCAATCCCACTACCAAATCACTACTATAAACTTTTCTATGGACATCAGTACATTCAGCCAACCACAGCTGGATTTCATAGAAAAGTCTCTGAAAAGGCTGAAGCACCTTAACGCCACACACATATGAGAGTCTATTTAAGAAGCCTTAGTGGTTAACATCCAGTGCACCTTATCCATAATAGGGAGTTAATTGGCAGTCCGAAGCAACAGCCTGAAAATATCAGAAAATTTAAGAGTACAAGTTAAATAATTCTTCAGTGTGTGAAGGAAAGACCAAGAACAAAAAAGAGGAGATTGAGATTTTTGAGTCGGTTTTTACTGGTTTATACGTAAATCAAGTATAACCACTGAACCATTAGAAACTCGAATATATAATAGATCTCATACCAGCAGGAAGCTACATATACATCTATGATAAAACTAGACTTTCACATCCGTACGAAAGTGGGAAGTACGAGACTGTGCACTAATTAACGCTGCAGTTGTGCCACATTACTTTGAATATCGAACTAACCATCGTCACTAATTTTATTGTCCCCTGCATGAGGTTGTGGGTAAAGATGTTAATTCACTAAGCAAAGGAGTATTTGGGTAGATTTAGGAAAAGATTTAAACAGATGGATTGAAGAAGTGTTTAATTAAACGTTCAAACACGTTTCTCTCTATTACCCAGGACTGTCTAGCCATCAGTAAAGTTAAGCTTCTCCATAAGTTGAAACTGCATAATCAAATAATATCGATGGTAACAGGGCAGAATATAATGTTCGTAAACACAATCCAACCGAACAGTGTTATCTCAGGTGCAACATAGCATAGAGAAGATAACAGCATACTAAATTTGAGTGCTAACTTATAGTGAAAGGAATTATCACACAATAAAATAAAACCACTTGCAATTGTAATATTCAATAAACACTTTCTGAAACTTAACTGTATCGATGAGAACTTACTGTCAGGATAGCCTATGCACCACTGAAGAAGTTATGAAACTTCGCACAAAGCTACTCAAGGAGTGTCTGTGCTAATTTTAAAGTGACAGACTAGAAGGAAGACAGCTGGTAAGCATCATCTACCACCAATGTTTTACTAACAATTAACAAGATTAATTGTTACAAAATAACGCCATGACAGCAAAAGGAAAAACCATGTTTGAGGACGCACGGGATTCTAACCTGTGCTCTAAAATTGCGAGTAGAATATCCTAACCATCAAGCCATGCAGAACGAATTTAAAGGATGTTTACACACTCGGTAATGATGTTGGAAAAGTATTAGTTTATTATAAAACTCTATCTGATAAATGCTCATGAAAAAATGAGATAAACTGTCTGTTTACTTTGTGCCCCAACGCTGGACATAAAGCTGTGAATGTGATTCCATAAGTAAATATGGCATAAATAAATGGACACCAAAGCTGCTTAACAAACAGTTTAAACACAAGTAATTAAAAACCCTATTTTGGTGAAGGGATACTAGCTGACTTGGATCTAGAAAAAGCACGGCTTACATAATGTAATGTATGGACTACAAAGCTTCATAACCTTTATCAGTTATGTGAGTTTTGTATATGACCCTTATAAAAATGAACAGTTATACATATGGAGGACACCAAGGCTTTCAGACAACAAACTCTGGATTATAGCGTTGTAAGTTTATAGACTTATCGTTGTCCCACAAGGGTACAATAAAGCGACAAAATAACAGCTTCTAATCAACTCTCTAGTGTAGAACTGGGAAATTACGCTCTCTACTGGGAAGGCTATCTTATGACAAAAAGAGATATCACAAAACTGCCAACGGAAAACGGTTTCAGGTGAATATATAAGAAAAAAACAGGAGTATATTTCAGCATTATGGCGTATTTTTCTATCACGTTGGGCTGAATTATATCTTCCATTCAGACAGTTTAATTCATCAATCTAATGCTTCAGTGGTCATGTGATGTAAAACAAATGTGTAGGACCCAAAAATAAACTGAAAACGTACACCTTTGATGAACGCCTCAACATTTGTTCGTACAAAATTAGAGAAACTTGTTTTGAGGGAAAAAATGCCCAACTGAATTCAAGATTGAAAAGATGGAGAATCTCAAAAGTGTTTTGGCTTTAATACTATAAAAAAACAACAACATAAAAACAGTGTAAAGAGGGGCTTTGCATCTTTTATGACCCTGTTAGCTGATAGTTGTCTTGTGCTGCTAGTCGTCTTAGTATATAATGTTCAACGCTTATACGGACCTCCAGAATCCTGGTTAATAACTTAGCACACAGAATCACGTACAAAAGTTGTAACGTTTCCAAACGAGACCCAGAACTCGAGCACTTTTGAACACTTGACTATTCTTCGATAGTAGAATTACATTCATAAAGCCAATGCCAGATTAAGGTTTGGAGAGACCCTTTCGGTTGTTCGAGTTCCACTTGTCTATGCACATTTTACTAATCAACTTTTGTTAAAACAAATAGAAGCTTTACAAAAATACGTTTACAAAATCAGGAAATTTATTTTGATTTTACGCATGTAATATGAAATCAAGTATATATATATATATATATATAATCTTTGGTAGATAACATAACGTTTAAAACATGTTGAATAACATGATCATAATTTTTATCTATTTTTACATAATAACATTTTAAATAAAAGTGATAAAATGGTCACAAAGTGTTTTTAATTATTAATAAATTACCAAATTTTTCGTTATAAACAAATACACAATATTTCACACGGCATTCGATGTTTCCTAATACAACACGAGATGCCACTGAATACTGATTTTTCACGATGTCTATTTTTGCTTCCCAGTGACACAATGGTACGTCTATGGACTCGCATCACTAGAAATGTGATTTCGATACTCGTGGTGGGCAGAGCATAGATAGCCCATTGTGTAGTTTTGAGCTTAATTCCAAACAAACAAACAAATCATATCCATTTTAGGCCGTTTTTCAATAGGACGCTGACTGGCTGTAATAAATATCAAAAAGATACAATATAAAAATTACACATGTGTTTGTTTGGAATTAAACCCAAAACTACACAGTGGGTTATCTGAGTTCTGCCCACCATCGGTATTAAAACTCGGTTCCCTCCAGTACAATTCCGCAAACTAATCGCTGTGGACTTAGAAGTATACATATGTGAATGATAATTTTTTGATCGAGAGAATTTTAATCATAGTATGTGGATGCCTAGCGTTTTAAAAACAAATGATAAAAATGGTTAACTCACAATTAGTGAAAGTCCCTAAATTGGAGAGGGGGGTATACGTTATAACGTAATTTGTTTTTGCCCCAGTTTGGCGATATTCATAGTATATATTTTTCTTCACAATCCAGATGAAGCCAGAATTACTGGAGTTTTATGACATATTGTTAGAACAACTCCTATTTTGGACCATGATGTCTAATTGAGTTGATTCTGTTATAAGAATAGGCTGAACCTCGTTTGCTGACAATAACATTTCGTCTCTGCTAGTGAACTCTTCCCTTGTTAGGTTTACGCTGAATGGACCTACATTTCAGTACCATGTTCTGTTTATTTTTTGAAGTACAGTAAAATTATCTCTAATTTCGAGTTACTGTCAATGTGCATCAATGCAACCTATCTTATAACTTATGTTTCTTTTCTCTCTCTCCACTTACGGCCAGGTTGGTTAAGGGATTAGGGTCGCGAGTTCGAATCCCCGTCGCACCAAACATGCTCGCCCTTTCAGCAGTGGTGGCGTTATAATGTGACGGTCAATCCCACTATTTGTTGGTAAAAGAATAGTCC
Organism: Tachypleus tridentatus; assembly: GCF_004210375.1. Taxonomy (NCBI): domain Eukaryota; kingdom Metazoa; phylum Arthropoda; class Merostomata; order Xiphosura; family Limulidae; genus Tachypleus; species Tachypleus tridentatus. Next base: position 72,184,357 of record NC_134825.1, read on the forward strand.
AAGAGTTGGCGGTGGGTGGTGATCACTAGCTGCCTTCCCTCTAGTCTTACACTACTAAATTAGGGACAGCTAGCGCAGATAACCCTCGAGTAGCTTTGCAGACGTGTATTGAAAGTTCAGAAATCAATTGTGATAACTCAGAGGCAGTGTAAGTGAATTTTACACCGAAGCTGTTCTGATAAAAAAGAGAGAAAGAAAAATGAAATACGTGAATTGTACACTGATAGTGTTTAACATAAAAATAAAGAAAAATAATTCTGCGTGTTAACAGAATTCTAAAGCAGTTGAATTGGTCTAAGTGGACTTTTGGCAAAAGGAAGAGAACCATATTGTAATATATATAAAACATTATAAGAAAACGTTGAAGTCTAAGCAGATGCACAGACGATTTACTTGGCAATTATCAAATTTAAAATGCCACTTCTGCAATAAAGATTAATTACAAGAAGGATGGTATGTAACCTTACAAATATCATCATGTCATATTTTTTAATAATATTTAGATTTTCTTCGTTTTTTTTTCATTTTAAAAGTTATGTCGAAATTCATTCATAAAAATCTGTTGAAATGACACTAAGTCACAGGTTTTTCGGAATGAGACTCCACTAACTTGTTGACCATCGAAGGGTCAGTACTATAAGATGTTTGGCTATCTCGTGTGTCAGGTATTAAAATGGTAATGGGAATATATCTTGTTAACTTATTTTTACTCAGTTTAGAAAAGTGCAAGCCTATGTACATGTTAAAATACCAATTTACGACCCGTGGGAAAGTAAAGGTGTATAGTTACAGTCATGTGAAAAAGTTAGAACACCCTATAAAAGCCTGTATATTTTTGTAACATTTTTGGATATACAGATATTTAATCTCAATTTTAACAATACTGAGCGATTATAGGAATATAACTAAACAACTAAAACTGAAGAAAATACTTTTCAAGATCTTCTGTAACTGTAATTCTACAAAAATGCATATTCTAACTGAGGAAAAAGTTAGGACACCCCACATTTATACCCACTTAAAATGGTTCAACTCACACACAGGTGTATCACACCAGGTGCACATGATTAGAAGATCGTTACTCAGCATTTTGAATGAGGCTTGCCCTATTTAAACCTCAGACATTTAGTTTGGTGTGTTCCTGACTGTTGAAGTGAGAGTGAGCACCATGGTGAGAGCAAAAGAGCTGTCTGATGCCTTCAGATAGAAAATTGTAGCAGCTTATGGGTCTGATAAGGGATTTAAAAAGATCTCAAAAAAGGTTGAAATCAGCCATTCTACTGTCCGGAAAATAGTCAACAAGTGAAGGGCTTTCAAAACAACTGCCAACATGTCCAGGTCTGGTCGTCCAAGCAAGTTCACCCTGATAGCAGACTGCAAGATGCTAAAATAGGTCTCCAAACATCTTAACATATCATCATGAGACCTACATCAGGCTCTGGCTACTGTTGATGTGAAAGTGCATGCCTCTACAATCAAAATGAGACTACACAAGTGTAACTTGCATGGGAGGTGTGCTAGGAGGAAACCTTTACTCTCTAAGAGAAACATCAAGGTTAGACTGAAGTTTGCCAAAAAGAATGTAGACAAAGACCAGGGCTTCTGGAATAATATTTTTTGGACATATGAGTCTAAAATTGAATTATTTGGACACCAGAACAGAGGACGTCTTTGGCGTAAACCAAATACAGCATTCCAGGAAAAGAACCTCATACCAACTGTAAAGCATGGAGGTGGAAGTGTTATGATTTGGGGCTGCTTTGCTGCAGCATGACCTAGACAGCTCACAATCATAGAATCCACTATGAATTCTACTGTGTATTAGAGGGTGCTTGAGGATCATGTGAGACCATCTGTACAAAAATTAAAGCTGAAGCGAAACTGGACCCTGCAACATGACAATGGCCCAAAACATACCAGTAAATCCACCAAGGACTGGCTGAAAACTAAGAAATGAAGTGTTCTGGAATAGCCGAGTCAAAGCCCAGATCTTAATCCCGTTGAGATGCTGTGGGATGACTTGAAATGGGCTGTACATACAAGAAACCCCTAAAACATCTTACAGCTGACAGAATTCTGCATTGAGGAGTGGGGCAAACTTTCTTCAGACCGATGTCAGAGACTGGTAGATGGCTACAAGAAGCGTCTCATTGCAGTTATTTCAGCCAAAGGGGGTAACAATAGCTATTAGGGGGTAGGGTGTCCTAACTTTTTCCTCAGTTAGAATATGCATTTTTGTAGAATTACATTTACAGAAGGTCTTGAAAAGTCTTTCTTCAGTTTTAATTGTTTTAATTTCTATAATCTCTCAATATTGTTTAAATTAAGATTAAATATTTATATATCAAAAAATGTTACAAAAATACACAGGCTTTCATAGGGTATTTTAACTTTTTTACATGACTGTATGTACGTTTCATATATGGCTTCATAATAAGCTGTTAAAAGTATGACATGTTAAAAAGTAAGCTCAACTTAAAAGCTTTTTTTCTGTCCAGTTGAGCTGAGAAACGAAGCTATGATATTAATATTTAAATGAAACTAATGCTTTATATTAAGCTATTTGAAGACAAGGGTGGAAAAATATGCAAAATGTGTGTTGTAAATAGGTTTTTCTTCCTCTTTGAACAAGTAAACAATTAATCATTTGGAGAACTGTTCTGTTGTGAAGGTATGACGTGAGTAGTGTTATTAAATGTTTTATTTTATTAAATACTGTACAATGATGTGTATAGAAACTACGTTACTTGTATGGTCTTTCGTGGATATTTTTCTTTATTTTTCAATTATTATTTGGACTCGCATTTATTTTGATCTGAGGTAATTTAATGGTCATTAAGGAGAATGAGGCTAGTTAAAATAGATCGTGTGTGTTTATAGTAGAAGATTGGATAGCTGGAGTACGCTGTGATTAGTAAGTCTGTGTGATATAATTCCAAGGTTAGATGTATGTGATAATCTGTGTTAATCAGATTAATTAATGTGCCAGGTTAGATAGATTATGTGAGAGAGTTAGTCTCTGGTATGAACATTTTAAAAATTTAGCTCTCCTTTGTATCTCACGGGTACAAGGAGTTCCTGCTGTATGTAATGTTTAATGATAGAATTTATTGTGAAATCATTTATGATCAGTATTCAGTAAATAGGCTGAACATATAGTTACTATCCTGCAACATAATTTGGTTTTGTCATAATTTATTTTATATTCTCCAATTCATTTATTTTATACGTATGTACGTATACACTACTACATGTGATTTAATAACTAGTGTAACTCCTATAGGACAAAAATTTGCAAATGGACGAGAGCCTCAGTACTGTGCTTTATGTAATGTTATTGGTAACGTTTTGTGAATGTTTTGACTAATGTAGTGATCTTAACGTGTCCTAGGGGAATCGATAAAACTAAAGTAGCGCCTTATTTGCTAATGTGACGTCATGTGCCATGAACTGTAAGGTTTAACGTTTATGATTCACCAAAAAATCCGAGTTGACTGAGTTGTTACAGACGCATTTGTTTCGGATCTAAGTTTAAAACTAATTAAGATCCTTAGCATCTAACCACACTAAAGAGGCGGAGTTCTAATAACCAGAATCGTTAACTCGTCCTTTTATAATCTAGAAGTTATATGTCGTACATGCTAAAGATTATTTGGTTCTATATCTCACTTGAACAGTTATAACCAGAGTTTGATTAGAGTACAAGCCCGTGAACAACTTTTTACATCGTTATTAAGAATATTTCCGAGCAGGAAGTAGAGCTGAGAATTAACACTTTGTTAGTTGAATAGGATAGACGATAGGAATACACTTCTTTCGTGTGGCGTAGTTAGGTTGGCAAGAAGTATTTACGTGGGTGATGGATCTCATTAATTTACGCCAAGCGTTATTTTTGTTTGTTAAATTTTAAACTGAAACTGAAAAATTGTGTCAGAAATCACTGACTTTCTCAAATGTCTGTAAAAGATGTTTAACTGATCATGAAATGTGTGAACTGTACTTGACTCGTTGTCCTTGTTATCTGTTATTTTCACACAGGTTACTGCAGTTAATACCTTTCAAGTATTATCGTTTAATAGTATATGTAAATCTACAAGCAACTATCACCCTTCAATTATATCTAGAAGTTCATATGGAAATGTTATCTGTCTATTATATCTGTAAATTTATAGACAGCTATTACCATTCAATTATATATGAAAGTTTATAAACTATTACCATTCAAATATATTGGTAAATTTATATACAACTATCCCAATTTATTTGTATATGTAAATTTACAGATAATAAAATTTTTACATTCCTTTGCCTACACTATTGCTACCACAACAAAGATATTCTCAGTTTTACCCTGTGTTTCTGTGATTTTATTATACGCGAATTCAATTTTACTAGTCTTGTTGCAACTGTCTTTGTATCAAGTGTATGGCTGTGAAAGCTTGAATAATAATATAATACAAATATGTTTGTCAGTCTTAAGTCAAATTTACTTTCTTCTTTCAAATTACCTGTCATTTACATATCTTATTTTTTTTTAGGTCCCCGATCACAAGTTTCGCCACAGGCTACCTACCTAAATTCTTAGTATCAGATTGTTCACTTACGTTAATTAATAAACTACGGTTGCTTGTGCTTTAAAGTGGATTTTTTTGTGAGGAAAAAAAAGGTTATAATATCTGAATAACATAGTTTTCTTAAAGTGTGCTTATATATTATTAGTTTATCTCTCATCCAGCTACCGACTGAGACAACGCTGTTAGAGGAGGAGTCTCAACGACAACTAAAAACGTGTTTTGTGTAGTTTGAATTGATTAATACATTATCGTAAGGCCACAAGGTCGCCACCAACCGGCCTTTTGAAAAAGAATTATTATTAAACAGTGCTGTAGTTAATCAGAAATTTCCTCTTTTGACACTTCAAAAAAAAAATTCCTTTCAAGAATCATATAAAGAAATTTACAAAAATCCAACCCAAGAACTATTAACAAAATTATTTTACTTTGCTATTTACAGTTGCTAACAAAATATAATTTAAGACAAACAAACGTGAGGTGGCCATGTTAGCTGCTATACTTTTTATGGTGTGATATTCTTGTGAGGTAATATTAAGTGACAAAAACTTTAGAAACCTGCTACTGAGGGACTGGTTTCTTACACTGCTCTTCCATAGCTCTAGGTTTAAATAAAAAGATATAAAATAAACAGGCAAAAGTAAACTTACAACTGACCATATTTACATATATATATAAATCTCTTGTTTTCAGGCTCAGCAAAATCGGAAAATAAAATATGAATAATTACTTTAAGCATGTTCAGTTTTTTCACAAATATATTTATTTTTTGCGCATAAAAATATTTGATCTAACTCAATTTGTTGAGTAACTTTGGAAATAACTTGTTTTGTTATATGGGTGTTATTTTTTATTCAAATGCTGTTATTGAACCTTTTGATCTATTACGTGCCAAGATATGTAGACCTTGTTTTTATGCTTTATATGAAGAGCATGAAGGTCCAAGACTTGAACCCAGATAAGTCGCTGAATACGCTTTAAACTCTCAATACTGGAGGCATTATAGCTACAATAATCAATACCACTGCGAGATCAAATCACAAAGGCGGCGGACGCTTCTGTCTGGATGTACTCCCTCTGGAGAACGCCCAAGAGATCGAAAATTTGGAAAAAGTAATTGTATAGTATAAAGAAAGAAGAATTTCTCCTTCATATTTCACATCCATAACATTTTATATTAAGGTAGCAAAGAAGTATTTGTTGTTTCTTATGTGATAGCTTAAAGGCTAGAAAAATCTTTATAATTTCGTTCTACTCTTGGTTTGTTCGTTTTGAATTTCGCGCAAAGCTACACGAAAGCTATCTGCGCTAGCCGTCCCTGATTTGGCAGTGTAAAGCTAGAGGGAATGCAGCAGCTAGTCATCACCACCCAACGCCAACTCTTGGGATACTCTTTTACCAACGAATAGTGGGATTGACCGTCACATTATAACGCCCCAACGGCTGAAAGGGCAAGCATATTTGGTGTGACGGGGATTCGAACCAGCGACCCTCAGATTACGAGTCGAGTGCTCTATTCACCTGGCCATGCCGGGCCTCGTTCTACTCTAAATAGCTTGAAAGTAATAAAACATTTACCCATTCTGTATAATGGGTTAAAGTATTGAAAGGGTTCGTGTTGTTAATTGTAAAATTTTCTTGTCACTAAAGTTTCTAATATCAACGAAGAAAAGAAAGAATGTACGAATATACTTGACTGTACATTTGTAGAGACTTCAGTAAAATATAAATATATTTTGTTCATTCTTACACTTTTATTAACTGCAGTTTATATAATTACACGTTCTTATTGTTTTGTTATGTTTTAATTTATTTTTGCATGAAATCTCAATTGCTCGAAGATGTTATGCAAGTCGGGAACTTTAATTCTACTGAACCTTTATCAATAGTTCGGAATATATATAAATTCCAAATAACATGAAGTTTGCCTTCTGCGTGAGCTCAAGCAATTACATCTACCCGTTGGTAAGAACTATCATTATGCGTAGTGAAAGTGGAATTAGAGCTCTCAGAGTGGTGATGTTGTTGCTGTGCCCTTTAAACAATTTGGACTGAGGGAACGTTTGGATATAACAAGTCATTTGTATTGCATTACCTCTGTAATATTAACAAATTTGTCATTGTCTGCAATTATAGCTCATCTGAGCTTTAATAAGGGTTTCATGGTAGAAATACATATTTCAGGTAGAAATTGAGATGATTTATGATGGCATTTAGGCCCACGTATATTTATTTGGATGAACGTAGATTATACTTAACTTAGAACTTTTTAAAGAGAATTGCATTGCTCATACAAACCTTCATAATTTAAGTTCGTGATTAACGTTCAAAAAAGTAATTGTATGAATTTTTAAGAATTATTGGATATTACTTTTAAGTACAAAATAAGAAGAAAGAGAGTGTTATCAGTTAAACCAACAAAAAGAAACACATGCTTGTATGCTCCATTATTCGTGTGAAACTTGAATATTTTGGAAACATTTAAAGGAAAACAACTCTTATTCACGGTTATTCAAATGTTCAACATATATCCATTTATTGTTTTAATTCCAAAGGCAAAAATGAAGGCTCTGTAGTGTGTCCCATGGCCCACATTGCTCTAGACGGGAACATATATTTGCTCATGGAAGTGTTCTAAAGGAAAATGTACGCGTACCCACAGAAGTGTTCTGGAAAGGAACATGTAGGTGCACATGGCATTGGTCTAGAGGGGAACATATACGTACTCGTTGAAATGTTGTAGGGGGAGAAACATGTGTGCACCCACGGCAGTGTAATAAAGGGGACCATACACGTACTCGCAGCATTGTTTTATTGTGGAACATATACGTGCCCATGGAAGTGTCATAGAAGTATATTGCAGTAAAAGAAGTAAAAACATAGTAAACGCCAACCGATTGTTACGCTGTCAGTTCAAAAATGGCATGCCGTTTGAAAAGAAAATGAAATATTTATTTCATACTCTAATAAACGTCAAAATGATTTTCTGAGGTTCTGAAGTACATGTAGACTTTAATTTATTTAAATAAGTACATTTATACACAATATTCATACTTAGGATAATCGTAAGTTTTTAGTGCTATGCGACTGTCACCTAAATCTGCAGCATGTTGTTTTTCACATTTTTCTTTCGATATATCTGCATTAGAAATCGTTTCTCTTCAAACATACCATGAACTTTTTTCCCCGTATTTAAATATTGATTGCCACCTATTTTTCTTTCTTCCGTGTAGCTTAAACATAACTTAATAAAACCGTCGTGTATCGAGATATCGAGGTAAAAAAAATAAGAAAGCCCAAGGTTCATGATACTCTAAAACTAAATTAACCATGTTTAAAATTACAATTTGCATTTTACGGACAGTTGTGGAAAGGAAAATATTTTAATGAAACAGTATTATAAGAATAAAGTATTACAAGCATACTAATTGGAGAAATAAATTCTCTCCCAGTCCCCATAATGATCACGCACAGTATAATAAAACCTAAGTGTTATTAGGCAATTTAAAAACAAACTTTTTTCACCAAATTCTGAAAGGAAACATGAAATATGTATATGAAAAATGTAACAAAACCTACATGTATATATGTGTGTGTATATATATATATATATATATATACATACATGGTTGGGAAAAAGTGAATATGAAAATGCTTTATTTAGCATATAGTTTAATTTTCAACTATTTCTATGAAACAAATAATAATTTAATTAATTTCTATTGTTTTCACAATATTTTATTTAGTGTCAATCGTATATTATCAACTGTACTAGCTGTATAGTAACTTTTTTCCTACCCTGTAAATGTAAACTGTCATTTAGAGTTACGTATGTAGTGCACGTTCGTAAAACATTTACGTTCTAATCTCTGTGAAATCAGTAATTTCAGAGGAATTTTATTTCATGTTTTAAGAACCGTGGCTACTCCTTGGAAGTTGTCTCTTGCCAATCAGATTTTCAGATATTCCCGTATATTATTTTTGTCTTGATAGACAAGCAAAGGACATCAATGACATTGTAAAACAAATGACTTTCTTCCAAATCTGTAAAATCAAGCTCAAAGTGATTATTCGATTCGAAACTTTATTTTCGTTGGCTTGAAGACGATGAACTTGATTACGTCACTTCTATATCAGAAATCTCTGTTTTTTATAATTTTTGTCACCTTATTTCTCAGAAATTTAAAAGGAAATAGGTAACGAAAATATTCAAAATAGCTTTATGAAATATTTATATTCAATTATTCTTTAGATAAGAAATATTCTACATTATTTAAATAATAGCCAGTAACAAGTATTTAACACACCTCGAGAGAAGCACAAACACAGTTAATCGTCTAGCCATCCTAAATCTGAGGATTCTAGCTTGTTAGATTCATCATCATCGATTACCTTATGTCAGTGTTACAAGCATACAGCAATGAAAGAAACAAGAAACATAAAAATTCGTTCCGGATGTTATTTGTATAAGAAGCCTACTAACGAATGGGATCTTAAGGTTTATACGAGCTACGTTTTAAAAAAGGAATGTTAGAATAAATCTTATAACTGCTAATTAGTTTGAATTTTGAGCAAAGCTACAAGATGGATATCTGCACTAGCCGTCCCTAATTTAGCAGTGAAAGACTCGAGGGAAGGCCACTAGTCATCACTACCTACCGCTAACTTTTGGGCTACTCTTTTACCAACGAATAGTGGAATTGACCGTCACGTTATTACACTACCATGTCTGAAAGGATGAACATGTTTGGTTTGACGGGGATTCGAACCCGCAACCTTCGCATTAGGAGTCGAGTGCCTTAATCATCGGGCCATGCCGGGCCCTACTGTTAACTAAGACAAATAATAATTCTTAGAAAGAAACTAGTGCAATGTTGTTACAAAAAATATTACAATGTATTACAAAATCTTACTCATTGTTTAGTTTTAATCAATTGGGATACATTTTTTAACAAACAAAGCAAACAGAATTTGATGAATGGATTATGGTATAAAAAGCTTTCACGACACCTCTTAATAAGTATTCTTATTCTAACAAATAAAATGAGCTCATTTTGCCAAAGTTAAATCATTATCTGACTTTAGCTCGATTGAAAACTTTAATAAACAGCATTAACTGTAATAAAAGTGAACTTTAATTATTCATAAGACACAAAAGTGCCAGGCTTTAGTGACGTCTATTGTTTCAGTTAATTTACCAATATAATTTACCCGCCAATGGCACAGCGGTATGTCTGCGGAATTGTACTGCTAGAAACCGGGTTTTGATACCCGTGATACTTTGTGCATAATACTAAAACAAACAAACAAGTCATTTAAATTGTTTCGTGGATTTTAAAAGGTGTATTATGTTCACTCTTAGTTTCACTAAAAGCCAAATTTCTGAACTACTTATGCCTCCCACTGCAAAAAGTAATTGTTGAACATTTCAGTCATGCTAAGAGTCACTCAACAATAACTTACGGTAAATCTACATTTTTATTATTTTACTTATGTCACATTTTGAAATGTGAATGATAGTATCATTAATGTAGAATATCCTGCTTCCGAAATAACATTTAACATCAACGTTATTCATGTCTGTTCTCCTGTCATTTAAAAAATTAATGTTAAGCTTTGTCTGCGTGTACACCTTTTCAAATGGGAAACACACGAATGCTAGAGCAGACACCAGGGTTATGATATACATAAAATAATAATAATAAACAAGGATGTAACTGTAGTAATAGCTGTATTATACACAATGCTAATAATCCCGAGAAAATAACAGAAAAAGATAAGTTCTGATTAAAGTCTGATGGGGTTTTTGTTTTCTAAGCAGTTGAAATGTTTTCTTTCTTAATTAGATCAGGTTTATTTTTCTCTGTTTCTACAGTTAAGGATGTTGTATGAACAACTAGTGAGTGAATATTTCTTGAGAAGTTCTTTATAATGAGGTTGTTATGTGTGATATTGCGGTTTCTGGTATTAAGGTGTCTGATGATGAAGTGCACCTCCAATCTGGTTTTTAGAGTAACGCCTTGTCAGTTACATTCACGAGTTTTTCTTTGATAACAGTGTATTATTAATGTTGAGGAAGTGACTAACATTCTGGCTAACAGTACATAATTAGGCACGGATGCAGTTAGTCTTAGAAGTTTTGCCAAAACACTACATGTTTATCTGCGAGTCACCAAAGAGGATCTAGTGATACAATCCTGTTTATTTCCATAACATTACATATTACATAATGAACCAAATCTTCTTGTCATATGACATCACTAAATGGAATTTAGTGAACCAGCCCTGCTCTTCTTCAAATTACTAAGCTGGATGTAATGAATCAACTGTTTTTGTCTTCAAATTGTTACTGAAATATAATGAAGTAACTGGTATTGCCTTAAAATCATTAAGTTAAACTTGATGAATCAGTTGATATAATCTTCAAAACATCAAATTGGATGCATTGATTTAGTTCTTGTTATTTCCAAATCATTACGATAACGTAATGAACCATCTCTTCTTAGCTTCAACCACTAACAAAAATGTAATGGACCTGCTCTAGTTACCTTCAAATCATCAAGTAGGGTCCATTGATTCAACCATTCATACATTTAAACAGATACGTATTGTACCAACACTTCTTATCTTCAACCAATAAATAAAAGGTAAGGGACCTGCTCTAGTTACCTTCAAATCATCAAGTAGGATCCATTGACTCAATCATTCATACATTCAGATTATTAGGTATTGAACCAACTCCTTAGTTTGAAATCATCAAATAGCACACGTTGAACTAACTATACTTACCACCAAAATATTTAAGTCATCACATAAAAATATAAAATTTTATTGTGTTCAAATGAGAGTTTAAAATAAGAAGGGGGATGATATCTTTACCTTCATTTAAAACTGCCAAAGAAAACAGTTTCCTGTGATTCCTGATAATCTAACACAAACAGAAATACTCACAAAACCAAAACAAATGTAACAAAACATTGCTGTCGTAATAATGTCTTTGTTACCGCTAGAACAAAGAGTATGACAGTATTAAAAACTTACCAACAACTCAAATACACATGTCACGGCACAGTAGTAAACATGCAGAGAGAACTGAGTCCTCCTGAGAAAAGATTCAACAAAATCAATCAGAAGATTACAAAACACAATTGAGTCCACAACGATATAAAAGCAATTCTGTTAAAGTATTCATTGAAACTCTACTACATAATACCCATTCACGAACTAGACTTTTTTGAAAAGCACGTGAAAATACAATAGCCACAAAGCATTTGGAAACAATTGAATAATAACTGTTCGAGATGCGTTAGTCAGCACCTGTTTCCTTGTTTACTTTGAATAGGGAGTTTTGCCTTGGTAGGCTTAACCCAATATCCACATTTCTCCACACACTTATACTGATGTCAACAGGTATGCGAATCGTTGCCTTTGAGCCAATCCTATCAAAGACGATTCTTTACTGAAAGTGCATAATGAAATAAAATTATTACTTGATGTATTTAGGACTACATCATTATGTTTAAAAAAGTGTTTCTTAATATAATTTCAGATATGAGCTCGAAGTTGGGAAAAGAGGATTCAAATTGTAAAATGCGTCATCGGGCATTTCAATTAATTTTTGAAGTTAAACAAACTATTTAGTATATAACAAACAACTGTAAGTTAGTAGTTTGATACAACACTAAATTAGTTGTGACTATGAGTTTAGTAAAACCTATGGATACTCACTTATTTTACAAAAGGTGTCTGCTCTTTAATAGAAACAATTTGAAGTCTCGGTTGAAATGTGAACATCAAATATTTATAGCTGTTTCACGTAGTTAAAATTCAAGAGTATTAAACAGATGTCTTCCAGTGGTTCAGCCTTAAGTTACTGGGATTGTAACGCTAAAATTCACTCGCAGTGAGCACAACACAGATAGTTCATTGCGTAGCTCTGTTTTATAACTGACAATAACATCAACCATATGATCAGTAGTTCAACTGGGCCTGACGTAACCTACTGGTTAGCGTTCTCGGACTGTCAATTTGAGGGTTCCTGTATTAGCGACCAGTAAATGCAAAAATGCGCTCCTTACTTCAAGGTCTTGGTGTACTATAAGTGTGACAGTCAAATACAACTAGTTGGTCAAACAACAATAGCCAAATATGTGTTGATTAACTGCTTTTCCTCTAGACTATCAAGAAACAGCCTGAAGTGGCAAGAACAAGAAACAGCTTGAGCCTTCCCGTTTCTTTACCACATCAGTTGCATTTCTATATCTTCTAAGGCATAACATACAACTTCCTATATACCTATCTAATTGATATTTCTAAACCTTGTTTATGACAGTGCTAGCTGATCACCAAATAGTTTTTCCTCGTATACAATCAACAAATGTATTTAATTATTTAATTACCAACTACCTCACTGGTTTACAGCTGAATAAATAAATACTAAACATTCTAGACATTTTCTTCAAGAGATTTGTTTGTTTGTTTTGAAATTTCGCACAAAGCTACTCGAGGGCTATCTGTGCTAGCCGTCCCTGATTTAGCAGTGTAAGACTAGAGGGAAGGCAGCTAGTCATCACCACCCACCGCCAACTCTTGGGCTACTCTTTTACCAAGGAAAAGTGGGATTGACCGTCACATTATAACGCCCCCACGGCTGGGAGGGCGAGCATGTTTGACGCGACTCGGGCGCGAACCCGCGACCCTCAGATTACGAAGCACACGCCTTAACGCGCTAGGCCATGCCAGGCCTTCTTCAAGAGAAGAAGGAAAGTTACAATATCGCCATATCAACATTAAATCACCATCTACTCTTCCATAAGAAAATTCTTATGTACTCATACAAAGGATGAAACTTTATATAAGAGCCATACTAACAGAATTACTTTATAATGGTATACTGTTATTTTAAAATATATATTTTACTTGGCGCGTTTATTTCAACCCAATTAAAACGGTATGTACTTTAATAACTGTTTTTTTCTCTTATTGTTATGTTGATGTTCATTTAAAAAAGATCAAAAGCGTTTTATCACAGATTTCACCAGGAATAAATTGTGCATTAATTAAGCCTTCTATCTATCACAGTTTTCACATTGATTGAATAGTACCTTAAGTTTGTATTTTCCCAGTATTGAGTAATGCTTTAAGTTGTATATTAAATTTGTATCTACTATTTAAATCACGTAATTCAAAAGCAATTAATATAGAATGAAGTTTATTGGTGCACTTTAGAAATCATAACTATGGGAAAGAGAGACAAGACCTACACCGCTGTATATCACAAGTTTTGACGTGTTGAGATCATAGTAAATTGTACGTAAATATTGATCACGTGACAACAGGTGAGAATAATTAAAGCACGATTTCATATTTTTGTTGTTGTTTTTTTCAACAACTTTGATCTAAGGTAAACACTTTAAACTGCTTATGGTTATAAAACACATATTTCGAGAAATTTTCACTTTGTTGATTTCAAACAATGAGGAATTACAGATAGCTTAACATGCAGTAAAAACACGGTTCCAGTTCACTGATATTTTATAAAATGTTATTGCTTTACCAATGACATACGTATCTCCCTTTCTCTCATAGGATATGCTTTACCTTCACACACTAAAACTCAACGTTATTTTGCACCTATGTCCTAGAAATACGAAATTTTCTCAGAGCCCAAGACCTTCTCCCTCTCTGTAAGAAGCATTAATTGATAAATGTAGCTTCCTAAATACAGTTTCTTAATACAGCATTTATTTTAAACTGCGGGTGTTAAGAGTTAGGTACAAGCTATTTAACCAATAAGATATTATTTGACCTTATTGGTAAAACCTGCCTTAACCACAATAAGCACATTTTTTCACCATCTAAAAAAGATTTTTAAATAATATTTGTAATTAGCATCTTTGTGATTGCATAAGAATACCTTATGATGTATTCAAACATAGTAGGCATCACATCTACAATTAAACAGGGTTGTTCTAAAACCTTTTATTTTTGATGATATTCATTCTGTTTGTAAAAATCTCATTCAAAGTTAAGGTGACCATCTTACCTAACCTTCTAAGAAGACAGCCTCATATATTCGGAAAATATATATATATATGTGTGTGTGTGTGTGTGTTCTATTTTAACATAATGTTTCAACGTTTTCGTACCAACAATCAATTTTTTTCTTCTCAGTTTTCAATTTCTCCTTACCTGTTTATTAGAGTATTTGACTCAGCAATCCAGACACATCTCTTTCGCTATAACGACTGTTATAGTCCCTAGCTTATAAAAGGAAAAGAAAAACACTGATAAAAGTTCGTGCATCTATTTATTTACGGCCTACCAACAATTTATATTGATGTATAAAGATAACTTTCATTGTCCTTTATAACATGTTACATTTCTTTCATGCCAAAACCTGCCTTTCAATAATTTTAATTCTACGTGTCAAAATTTGCATTTGCTTCAAGACTTCAGGCTCTTAGAAATATACTATGTCGATCACTTGTATCCAGCAGAATTTAGACTGTCTTTGTGTTTTCCTGAGTTTATTAGACCTTAATGAATAAAAAGTTGACCTTCTCTGATCAATGATCTGATTTCTTTATTGAAAGGCAGCTCTGTCTTAAACGTTTACCCAGGAGTTATGAACTGAGTAGAACGAGATGGGACATGTTTTGTAACTTGCGAGTTCTTTACAGTTGGTATTATAGTTTTGTACAAAGTTTAAACTGTATTCAGTTGTTTATGCTATGCCAATTGTTATTTCTTCAAATTAATCATTTAATATTGGGTATTTCTAACTTAAATAGAATCTTATGTGACATATGAATTATATGGCCAGTCAGAGACCTTAAGGTCCAGGTGTCGCTACCTCTGAATTAAAACTGTTAATCAGAGAAAGACTAACCAATCGGTAGCACACGATGCCTAAATGGATGCTCATAATCAAACTGCAGTATTGACTGTCATGTTTATTACGCCACATAGCTGAAAATGCGAAACATGTTTAACAGTATAGCATGAACTCGAATCGTGGACCTTTTAATTCAAAGCCTAGAACGCAACCTAGTAGGCTAAGACTGCTCTATTCCTTTGGTCATTGAACTTTCGGCTGAAACAGTAACAGATTACTTATCCCTGTACAGGAAGGCAACAAAGATATGTAATAATGCTTACAAATCGCAATTGGCTTCTAAATTACCAGTTTGCATCTTTGAAGTAAGATGGGAAAGCAAAGATATATATACTAAGCCTTTTCACAAAGTCCATTCGTAGATTTGTAGTCTAATAGTTAATATATAATACTTATTTATATTTGAGTATTTTTGAGCGTTAGATTAATATACAACACAGTTCTTTTTGTCGAAGATTTTACAAATGAATACAGGCAACCTAATCCACTTCTCTTGACAATAATTACCCAGTTTTAAATCAAAGCTGAATATCAAATTAATATATCTTCCTCAAGATATTTTCTATTTTCCATTAATAATGAATATCAGGTTCATACCACCGATCTACCTCACAAAGATTTGTCTGTTTTAGATTAGTTTAATATTAAAGCATTAATACGTCGGTAGCGAATTACACTATGCAATGAATTTAATTGAATTATCTAAACTAATTTTGAAGCAGGAGTCGAGAGATAAAGCTGCGACGTTTCTTTGTATTCTTAAGTTCCAAATAGGCATTGAGATATCCTTATCAATACTATCTTTATGGAGTTATACGTATTTACGTGCAAACACAGAAAGATAAAATAAAACATTAATTAAAAGTCACGTGTATCTCTTTGGGACCAGTGTTTACTAATTCAAATTTCTGTTGAATTGTGTATTGCAAAGCTCACCGGCGGTGTCTGTTGAAGATATAACGACGTGTGTCATGTTTTGACGTTTTTGTAACGCTGATTCTCTTGTTATTAGAAACAGATAAAAGACAAAATCAAGTGATTTTGAGACTGTTCAAAAAACTAATTATATCTAATGGCTCGTGTTTTTAGCGTGGCTAACTTTATCTTCGGATATTAGCCCGACATGGCCAGGTGGGTTAAGGCGTTCGACTCGTAATCTAACGGTCGCGGGTTCGAATTCTCGTCGCACTAAACATGCTCGCCCTTCCAGCCGTGGGGACGTTAGAACGTAACGGTCAATCCTACTATTCGTTGGTAAAAGAGTAGCCCAAGAGTTGGCGGTGGGCGGTGATGATTAGCTGCATTCCCTCTAGTCTTGCACTGCTAAATTAGGGACGGTTAGCGCAGATAGTCCTCGTGTAACTTTGCGCGAAATTCAAAACAAACAGACGAACAATCTTTGGAACTTTGAAGAATAATTGTATAAGATAAGAACAATGAAAGGCTGTACTGAATAAATCTGTTCTTACTAGTAGTTTTATACATTTTTACACTTATGTCAACATTATCTGGAAGTTCTCTATATACATTCGGTGGATGAAGTGTCTTAGTAATCTGAAGAATAAAGACATTCTATTGTACGTAAATTGCATCTAGTGAAACTTTTGTCGTTAAATATATATTAATACACAAATGATACCACCAGTAGAGTGTTGTCTCAATTAGTCTATGTTTTGATAACCGGTGGCAAAGACAGGTGCTTTAGAACAACGTAAAATATATTTTGTGGATAAAAACTTTAATTTCAATGTGCATTACTGTATGATAAGGCTTACTTTGCTACGTGTCCAAACAGATTCAAATCATTGAGAAAATCACAGTAGACAACGAATAAGCATGTGTGACATGTGTTTTTGAAATCTTTTCATCGTTTCCTTTTAAGCTTGGCATCATTAATCATTTGACTGAACGCTTTCACCACAGCTTGTCAGATTCTCCACTGTGTTCAGAGAACGTCAACTCGGTACATGGTAAACGTACTTAGCGAGGACTGTTGACAAGTCTGTATGCTCAGTTGGTTGACCCTTCAAAGTTGCTTCTCAAGCACAACAAGCTGAGACAACGTTCGAACAGGTATAAAGAACATTGCAATAACGTCGATAAACGAAAAAATAAACCAAGAAGTATAAATTTACTAAAAGTTTTACTAAAGATTTGTGTTCTGTCGCATGTGTCTGCTTTGATATGGTGTTCTTTTTAACTGCTAATGATATGAATTGTTTTATCAGTCTTAGAAACATTTAAAGAAAACAGATTAGTACGAAAAATATCTAAATGAAATTGAGATCTCTGATTTCTGAACGAATATTTTTAATTAGCTTAATGATCATGAATCTTTCAATTCAGCTCATATCTATATTAAATAGATACTCTTCAACTTTATAAGAACACCGGACATTAAATAATATTTAAAAATATAAATTCATGATCATAGACCTCAAAGTTAAACTACCGATCATGATCACATAACAATTTTACAGTTAGTGTATTATCTGCCGCTTGCAAATTATCACACGTCCGTTGTTTTTAATTACACGTAAATCTTCTGTTTAAAATGGTAATAATATAGTTATATCTGTTTCATAGTTGTATAAATGGAAGCACAATTTTGTTTTTGAAAAACATGTTTTACAAACGTTTGCGTCTTCACTGTATTTTCAACGACTGTACTTAAAATGATGATATGATATAGGCTTTTACAAGTAATACTAAACATTTTGTAAATGTGAAATAATGTAGGGGTAGTAGTGCAAAGCAGAATATAGGGATGAGACAGCTATATATAGATCATCACTACGTAATCGGGCCCGGCGTGGTTAAATGGTTAGGGCGCTCGACTCGTAATCTGAGGGTCGCGAGGTCGAATCTTTGTCATCTCAAACATGCTCTCCCTTTTAGCTGTGAGGGCGTTATCATGTTATGGTAAATCCCACTATTATTTGGTAAAAGAATAGCCCAAGTGTTGCCTTCCCTCTAGTCTTACACTGCTAAATTAGGGACGGCTAGCGCAGATAGCCCTCGTGTAGCTTTGCGCAAAACTCTAAAACAAACAAATAAATCCACATAATTTTCGATATTAAAATTTATAACATCGTAAAACTCACGAGTGCAAAATGGTTACGAGGTTGGTCAGTTTGATCGACATTACTGTAAATCTGTAATAACCAAGCCATGAGTTGGCACAGATTGTTCTTCCTTACGTCTACCTTGGTATAGCCATGATATTATATTAAACAAACTGTATACTAAAAGTCAATATCATATAACCTCCAAATGCAGTAATATTAAAGTCATGTATATATATTACATTGTTACCATAAATTTTAATATCCAATATTAAATCATATTTTTAGCGTGCATATTCGTATTAGGCCTATTAATTACCTTGACCATCCCTACAAAAACAGACTAACACCTCTATGATAATCTACAGTTTCCAACATGATGATAAGCACCATATATTTATAATGAGTTAGTACAACACACGTTAAATCGTTAATAAAACGAAGAGACACATTACTACCAGAATAGTGTAATTGAAAGACGACCAATCAAACTATCCTATTATACCAAAGACCTGATTGTGTTTTAGATCTAATACAAAGGACAATATTCAACGAGTTTGTTCGTTTTAATATTTTCTTGAATACATGCACAAAAGACTATCTGCGTCTACCCGTCCTTACTTTATAACTGAAAGATTAGAAAGAAAGTCAAAACAATCAACATCAACTGTCGGGTCACTTTTGTCTGACCGAAAACAAGAATCTTATAGTGAACCCACGGCCCTGAAATATTGAACAAGATTTCATGACAACGAAATGTGCACTATGAACCCTTGAAATCACAATCCAAGCTCTCCAACCAGTGAGATATTTTCAACACAAGCGTCGCAAACAATTTCTGTAAGGAGGAAAACAAACATAGACTTTGTTTACCAAAATCGAACTTATCGTCTTTAAATGTATGTAAAGTTTCATGAATTTCATTCATAGCTCTAGCAAATCATAAGTTAAATAAACAAAATGAAGCCCTTCAGTGGCTCAGCGGTACGTCTGTGGACTTACAACGCTAAAAACTGGGCTTTGATACCCGTGGTGGGCAGAGCACAGATAGCCCATTGTGTAGCTTTGTGCTTAATTCAAAACAACAACAAAATGAAATAAAAACATACAAAGTGACGAGGCTGTTAAAATACCATTAACAGGGCAAAATTAGAATATGAAAAAACACTCCTAGCAGATATTTTATACTAATTTTATTCTGAAAACTGGGGAAACTCGTAGAATGAAAGATTTTTGCAATTGGTGAATGAAATGGGAGAATACGAAAGCCCCACTGACACATTCTACCTATTAAATACTTGTTTGTTTTATAACTGCTTTATACAGGAGTAGAAGCTTTTGTTTGACCTCCATTGTGATATATTTTGTATAGTGTTTATCGTCGCGAACTCCTATATCTATCTTATCAATCACAGCCCAAGCAAACATGTGCAATTCTGATAAAAGTTAATTTAAAAAATATATAAATATGGCGCTGATGCTTTATTCTGTAATCCGCAAGTCTCCGTGCGCGATCCACCCGGTCTCTTCTAATCAGAGCACGTGCAGGAGAAGTCCATCAAAAGCTAATCTGGGCGGCAAGCCGTCTGTTGTCTCGCGGCCTCGTGAGAATCACGTTAAACAGAGGGAGATAAAACATGACAAGTGAAGGGTATCGATCTCTACGGACAGAAGGTCATGCTTGACTTCACAGTTGGAAATCTCCAAGGAGGAAAGTCAGAGAGGAAGCTTGGAAGGAGGTGGGACGAGTGAAACATTCGTGGACGCAAACACTTGGGAAAAAATCCAGTGTAAGTAAATGACAAAAATTGGGTTTTGAATAACGATATTTCAGGAATTGATCAGACCCAAGAGCCCTAGACTATGTCAGCAACTTATCTCAGAGCTCAAGCAGAATAAACTTCAGTTAAAGTTTAGTCAACAGATTAAAACAGAGCACGTTACCATTATGTAAAAAAAAAAAAGAAACTGTCGGTTTTCTTTATCGTACAGTAAGTAACTTATCTGTCTTGAATTATAACCTGCAATTATTTATCCAAATCTTGATCAAATCCTTGCTCTTTGAAAACATTTGAACACTTTGCTATTGTTTTCTGACCACGCTTTATTTTATTTTCAGGTTGAATAAAGATAAGTTGTGTTATCAATCTCAAAAATTTAACTCTTCTTAATATAATACACTATTAGCTATACAGTTTTATTCTTACAACTGTCATTGCATTACATTCATCAATTAATTATAATTCACTTACAGTTTTTTGTAGGCCCGGCATGACCAAGCGTATTAAGGCGTTCGACTCGTAATCCGAGGGTCACGGGTTTGAATCGGTCGAATCCCTTTCAGCTGTGGGGGCGTTATAATGTTATGGTTAATCCCACTATTCGTTGGTAAAAGAGTAGCCCAAGAGCTGGCGGTGGGTGGTGATAACTAGCTGCCTTCCCTCTAGTCGTGCACTGCAAAATTAGGGACGGCTAGCGCAGATAGCCCTCGAGTAGCTTTGCGCGAAATTCAAAACAAACAAACAAGTACAGTCTTCTGTTATTAAAGACAAACCAAAGCCTCGTTTGACAAATTTGATAAGACAAAGAATTTGGGATTTCTGTTTTATTGCAGCTTGCATTTACGTAACAGTAAAACTATTCTCGGTAATTTCACGGTAGAAAAAAAAACAAATGAGCTTGAAAATGTAAAGAAGTGTTTCGAGAAAAAGTGTTTACTGTTTTTTAAACTGTATTTGGTATCGCAGTGTAAAAGTCATATGTGGTGTTTCAGACCAGCGCTTCTAAACTGGATAAACGGTTCAGCCAGAGTTTAATGAGATCAGAATCAGGTTGAATGAGTGTTATCAACTACACAACAAATTCAACAACAAAATAATTAATTATTATTATTCATTCTAGCTGTAGTTTGATAAATGAGTTTATTTTGTGTTTGTTTTATGTTGTTTTCTTTATAGTTTTTTATTCATGTATATTTATGTCATAACAAAACAATTTAGTTTAATACTCAGTGAGTGAGCTGTTGTGTAACACTTATATGGGTGAATCATATAGAAAGAGGTTGAGAAGTACTAACGTATACCATGGTTTACCTTCATACTTGAATTGTTTTTGTTACAAACTTAATTAGCTAAACATTAGTTTACTTCGAATAGACAAATACTTCTTACAGTGCTTTAACTTTCATACCTTTGTCCTAATACTGATCTGAGACAGTGTCTTTCTTGTGGTAAGCTTATACTATAAACTTTATATAATATATATTTTAAAATTTTATTATACGTTAATATGAACCAAAATATTAATTAACATCACGTTCACACTCGATAATACGCGCCAGTTTAAACAGTCTCTGCTACTAACTCATACATGAGGTGTTTGTTCGTAGCCTTACTTTGTCCAATGCCAAAGCTACATGTACAATTGCCACATAGAATAACAGAACAGTCTGTGTCCAGAACACCTGTTTGTGATTGGCTCAGCTAAAGAGATACTGGTACTTGTTTGTCTCGGTTTTTCTTAGTTTACCTACAGTAATCTTTAAGAGATTATTTGACAAACAGGTTGCTAGATTCCAGCAAGAATGATAAGACAGAAATAATTCTGCAAGACAAAGTTTAAGATATGTATGTGTTGACAAAATGAGAATATGAGAAAACTAAACGCAAAATCTAAAATAGTAATAAATACAATAAGCATTATTCACACAAAATAGGATAAACCAGTGAAAAACCATAATTTTTTATGGTAGAGAGTAAAAAATTTAAACATGCTGAAAAGTTGAACTTTAATATGTAAAGGCACTATAGAAACGTGTAAGACTGTGATGATGACCGAATGTTTTACCATATGACTTCTCAGTGAAATTTAACAAACAACTTCCCTCCCAAGACTTTCTTTGTTCTCTCAGGACTGACTCACTCAAGGCTCTCCCCAAAAGAAGAAGAGACGAGTCACTTTAGAAACACTATAACGAAACTGCAAACATGGCTCATAGCAACTTTGAAATAAAGATTAGAACCCGAATACACTTTCTATCTAGCTGCTTGCAGCATTGCACGAGATGTAAATATTAAAGAAAAATGTGAGTTAATACTCATCATATACGTGACATAACTCACAGCCTTATGATATTCTGTTGGATTGCCATTGCAATAAATCCACAGCAATAAGTAAAATATTTTGAAGATTGTAGTAGACATTTGGTAGGAAACCCTAATCATATATTTATATGTTTTTACACATGTTACTCCTTTTGAGTGGTAAACAGAAGTACCAGCTAATTAAACAACTTCATATTTTACTTTATATTAAATCTTCCCAACTGACCTGAATAAACATTTAGAAGTATATTCTGCGTCTATTAGAGTTTATTATAACGTATAAAAAGTAGAATATCATAATTGGTGATCAGGATACATCATATTGTAATCTAAGCATCATCACTTAATAATCATAGAGAAACTTGTAGCGCTCACACACACACACACAGAATGAAATAACATAGTCACTCTTGAATTTCCATTATTTCCATTTGTAGAAGTAACTCTGACCTTATACCACTAGGGATGAGATGGACGAAGCTGGTGAGTAGATTTGGAAACTTTGTTGTTGCTTAAGATATAATACGTAAACGTGCTGTGCTGCCATGTTATTAAAGGCCAGAATCACAGAAGTCTTTGAGACGCTCCTAGAAACAGAAAAAAAAACTTATTCCGCAGTCTTTGCCAACCTGAAAAGGCTTTTTGTTACACAGAAACATCGAATTCGAAATCTTCTATCAAGCTCGTCAATAAGCAGGTGAAGCTGTATTACAGCCGATGCAGAATTGTGCAAGTTCTAGAATACGAACAGAGAAGAGACATCTCAGATTACCTGAAGTCCTGCATCAACAACTTAGGCAAAGAGAGTTTAGAGAATCTCAGATGACCCTCAATGAGGTTTTAATATCGGGAAAACCTCTGAACTGACGGTAACCACCACAATTTAGCCTCAAAATAAGCAAATAATTAACAGAATACAAGAAAGACAAGAACATTCACTAAAGTAGAAATTAAGTAAGTTAAAAAACATTCCAAACATTCAAAAATAATGTGTGATCCAGATAAGAACTTTTTACAATGCGGAAATCTTTTTTTCAGAAAAAACGGACCTTGCGCAGATACAGAAAAATAACTCCACAGTTGTAGAAAACGAAATCAGTATGTCCAGTGCTGTCATTGGAAACTTCTGCACTTCGATCAGAAAGGATATAATAGAATCAAGTTACACTCAAGTGGTCAAATAGGCAAAATGCGAGAAAAGCATTTTGGATTCAGGTTCAGGTTACCGCCAAGCAGTGCACACAGTAAAGTGTGAAAAAAAAACACTTTTAGATTCTTCAGAAAACACGGAATTTGTACTCTTCTTGATGTATTTGAGTAAACAAAAGAAATCGGTAAAAAACATTATGCTGCTAGAAATTATTGTTAGTATTTTACTGGATAAAGGAATAACCATATTAAACCTGAAAGAGTGATCCCAGTGAGTCAGTGGTAAGTTTATGCAACAATTCGGGTTTCAACACCCGAGGTGGGCACAGCAAAGATAGCCAGTTGTGTAACTTTGCGCTTAACAACAAAGAAACAAACCTGAAAGGTTTTGAGAACTTATGTCCTTGTTCCGGGTTTAAAACGATAGCTGTAAGGTAGATGCTTTTTTTCTGGATCAACCAAATGCAATTTATTTCAAATGAAAACTGAGCTACAGAATAGCCTTCCATGCCAACATAGGACAACATGGGTTACCCTCAAGTTTTAGAACAGCGTCTGAACTAGAGCTATTGAAGTAGCCTTCCATGTCACTATCGAACAACGTGGGTCACTTTCAAGTTTTACAACAACATCTGGAGTAAAACTATTGAAGTAGTCTTTTATGTCACCATAACACAATATGGGTCACTCAAGTTTTACAACAGCCTCTGAACTAGGGCTACTGAGTTTAAATGTAGTTTTGTGTTCCTTTAATAAATGTTTATGTATCAGAAAATAACTGCTTTAATAGATGAATTTTCAGGTTTGTTCCCCTGGATATAAAGAAACTAAAAAAAAAAATGTATAGTTTCCTTTAAAATGACAATGTATAACCCATTCAACGTTACAAAATGAGCAAAACAAGACAAGCTGATTTAAAAGGTCAAGGAATCATAGAGTGGGCAGGTGAAACAACTACATCGATACTAGTTGCTCCTACACCAATGATATTACCGAAAATGTTGTTGAAAGAAACTTTCATATCACTCCAACACTGGCGCCACAGTACAAGTTTTGAAAAGAACTCAATTTTTTCTCTAAACTAGATTTGCGAACAGGATATCATACGCTAGAGTTAGCGCCCGAAAGTCGGTACCTCTCTATTTACTGTAAACACGTACGTCTCAGGAGACATACTACATTATATTATGAAGTATTGTCTGCTGCGGAAGTTTTTCAAAATGTTATATCTCTGGTCTTAAATGGAACTTCTGATGCCACAAACATTAGTAACAATAGCCAATGTAATGTATCTCGAATGGAATATTTCTAATACTTATATCTGAAAGGAGGAATCTCTTTGGACCACAAAAATCAGTCATTCAAATAATGTGCCCGATATATAAATTTTGTTCGTCCTGGAAAACTACAGTGGAAGCTTTATGCCAGAGTTTGCAACGATTACACATGTGATCTAATAATGGTTTATAGGCGATGGACATGAACAAGAAAACACGAGAACATACTAGTTTTGTTTAAAGAGTGACTCACAAGTAACTATATAATGGCATACTTCGAACTAAATTTAGTCAATTAACTGCATGTTGTTGCTAGCCATACTGAACTTGGAGCCATTGTATTGCAAACAAAAATACCAAAGAGAAAAAATCCAAAATTATTGCTTACGCCAATCAATTACTGATGGACATGAAGGAAAAACACTTGAAATGAAGCGTTCGTCATAATGTTGGCATGTAAACATCTTCACGTCTACCTCTATTACATAATTTTCAAACTGAGTTATACAGCTCATTCTCAAAGATTTTAGGTTCAAATCAACTGGATCGATTGATCGTTGCTATCTTTGTATACTACACACAACTTCCGTAACGTAGAAATAAAACTCTACTGATTATATAGCGCAACCATTCAGCCCCGGTAAAATTATTCACATTAGTAGATCAAAGAATACTGCTGAGGACAACGCCGTTCCAAAACAATAATTATACAGAAAATTAATAGAGAAACACTAAAATACAACATATTGGAATAAGTATTACAGAATTCAGGTCAACAGGATATGTAAAACAAGAGAAATCACTAAAACACCATTGATACCCTAAGACGAACTAACCATTCCAAAAGATCTTGACATCATTCTTAAAGGCTCGCTTATCGTTGTAACATATGCTCTCCTATACTACCATAAAACTCGTCTGCCAGTGATATGAAAGCATTGTCAAAACAAAGCAGCTTCGTGACTGAAGATATATATTTACCAGAATGAACAAATTTATAGAAGGTGAAGTTCTGGAATGTTCTTTTTTGTCAAGTAGCTAACAGTTCACCACAACTATGTGAACTTATCCAAATGTCTGTTATACCAAGAAAATTTGAGCACATCTCAGCACAGATTTTATATATCATTACAAACTGAAAAATATTCGCTTGTCATCCAGATGAACACTAGTAATCACTAGTACTCTTTAAAGTAAAATAAAGACTAATAATGAACCATCATCTATTAAACAAGATTTGTAAAAATTCGTAAACCACACAGGTTTTCTCAATTGGTGTCACGCATTTTTGAGTTAAGGCTAATGCAACTTCGAAGCAAAAAATACTCTAAGAAACCTTCTCAGTGTGTTAAGCATTTATAACCAACATGAACGCCATGAATACTAAGCCTTAGATGATTTAAACGAAAGTGTACCAAGACATGTTGCTGAAAAAAAAATAGAATAACACAAGGCAATAAACGACGAACATTTACATCAAAAGGACTTAATGGCCAAAGCCCACGTCGAGGAATGGGCTGACAACAAGCTCCATACACGTTCTTGTACTCTAGGTGCAGAAGGACATGGACTGGTATAGCAAAAAAAACAAAAAAAAATGTTACTTCTTTCAATCCGAACTAGGCCCGACATGGCCAGGTAGGTTTGAAATTCAAAACAAACAAACAATCCGAACCTAAACGGTTAAGTTTATAAAAAGGGTCACTTATCATAGCTGATTGCATCATCAATAAGAACATGATTCTTCAAACCTCTTCGAAAAACCACACCAATGTAAATAAAATAAGCAAAAACAATAACCGTCATCATACGTCGTCACAAGATATGCAAACAATATTAACCACCTCAGGCGAAGATAATCTATCTTCACGTGGATCTGATCAACGCCACGAGGCACCACACAGAGATAAAGCATTCGGGTTATATTTGGAAACGGTCACATTATTTTTACTGGAACTTTTATGCACTATCAAAAACTTTGGTTACCCCTTAGACAGTATGTATGTATATGTCCTATAGTCATTGATGTTGTCAGTGTTCCGTGAAGAAACATACATATAACAGCTCGTTGTTTTTTTTTTTTTTCTCATTTTATTGAATATAAAAACTTGAAAAGGAATATGTGATATAATGTTTACCTTTAACGTTGTCTAACACTTTCTGCTCGCTCGTGTACGTAGCGTGCAACGTTTGGCCATGGAAACAGGCTGTTTAGCTATAACTGTAAGCTTGAATAAACGTCTAGAAATACATCCTGTTTCTGATATAGTTTGATACAGTGCATAAGAAAGTAAGGAATTAATTACACTGCGTACAGTCCAATTTGGTTCCTTGGATGCAAGATGAAAGGTATTTGTGTGAAGCTAGGTTCAGCAGACCAGCTGAGACCAGCCTCTGTTGTTACCCTTGATTACTTACCCAGTTCAAACGTAACAAACACGTTAGTTCTTGAAAAAAAATCTGATGCACGAAATGGTATATTCCATTTTGATGTTAAGCTCTGATAAGCTATCCTTTCAAAGCACAATATAGTGTTAGTGCTATTTTGTGCTTAATACTTTATCTCTGAAGCACAGCTGCAATTTTTGGAAATTTAGCTTTCAGTGCTGGTTTGATAGACTACAACCAAGTGTATGTCTAGTTAAGAAAAAAATTATAAAAACTTTTCCTTTCTATTTACATTATTGTTTCTAAGTCCCATCCTGATCAATTCTATTATGTTTTGTATGTTCATAAGAGGCTTACGTTAATTCAGTACTTTTATGCGTTTTGTACATGCATAGTACTCTAATGCACAAACTCATTTATGTTCAGTGTGTCTGTGTGGGTATCTTACTATGTTTAATATTAATTGTGTGAATTTTTCAACGTTATAATAATGGATTAGAGTTATTATATATTTACTATATTTATATGATTGGTTTCATTCGGTATACTGAACCTATATTCATTTTAAATTTAGCATTTTAGTGCAGTTCTTTTTACACAGACATAATGGACTTGTACTAATTTATATTCAACACATTTTGTGTGATGTTGCGCAGTCGAAATGGATCTGTGTTAATTTATATTCAGTGTTGTTGTTTTTTTGTGCGGTTTTGCACATTCATATAGGACCTGTGTTAATGCTTATTTCTTGTGTTTTCTTGCATTGTCGTAATGGGCTTATGTTCATTTACATTCAGTACTTTTGTCACAAACCAAGACAGATATGTGTTAATTTATTGTTCGATAGATCGTTGTTAAGCTCTGTTCTTGTTGTTTAAGCACAAAACTACACAATGGGAGATCTGTGCTCTGCTCACCATGGGTATTGAAAGTGAGGTTGGGGGCTTGTTAAGCGCAAAACTACGTAATTGATTTTCTGTACTGCTGTTATCGAAATCCGATATTAAATGCAGTAACCTGCATTCAACAATTTTTTTCAGCTTTGTACTGTCATAATAAGCCTCTGTTGATTTTCATTTAATGCTGTTTCTGTGCGTTTTTATACATTCAAGTGTGATAAATTACAATTTCATTCAATATTTCTGAACAGTTTTATAGATAAGGCTTAATATATTAATGATACGTAAACCTGTTTGTGCTGTTGTTTTTGTTTATAATTATTTAAAACTAATACAAGGATTCTAGTTCTTTTTTGTTGATTTTTGTTAAATCAGAGCAAAATAATTGAATTTGCTAATTGATAGATATTTTTTAAAACTACAATCAGTTTAATAAGCATAAAAAATAGTACACTGAAAAACCCAACCCAAGATATTTTATAATTATATGTCTAACTAATGAAAAAGAATCTCAAATAAATTTGTATTAAGGCGAAATTATGTGTTAATGAAACCTTCATACACTAGTGACATTATTCCTTTAGAACTGACTTTTGCAATCAATAAGGCCCGGCATGGCCAAGCGTGTTAAGGCGTTCAACTCGTAATCCGAGGGTCGCGGGTTCGAATCTCGGTTGCACCAAACATGCTTGCCCTTTCAGCTGTGAGGGCGTTATAATGTAACGGTCAATCCCACTATTTGTTGGTAAAAGAGTAGACCAAGAGTTGGCGGTGAGTGGTGATGAGTAGCTGCCTTCCCTCTACTCTTACATTGCTAAATTAGGAACAGATAGCGCAGATAGCTCTCGAGTAGTTTGCGCGAAATTCAAAAACAAACAATTGCAATCAATAATATTGATTGTTTCAATATAAAATGTAAGCACATATCTGTGAATATTACACAATGAGACAATTGTTTCTTACTTCTACAGTGAAAGTAAGCAAGAAAATACAAAAAAATGGACAAAAAATGATTAGTCTTTGTTTACTTGTAGATTTATAATTCGTGCGCCCCCTAGTGGTACAGTGATATGTCTGCGGAATTATATTGCTAGTAACCGAATAGCTTTTTGCTTAATTACAAATAACATAATTTGCGCCTTTAATCCATATGTTACGTATTTAAATACAGTCTTGTTTGCTTAAGAATATTTTCGTAAAGCTATGTTAATAGAGTAATGTGAAGGCGGCAACTCGTCAATTGAACCCACAACCATTATTATCACTACTGTAATAGAATAGCGAAATTTAATAACGCAACTATGTTATATAGAATTAGAAACGAAAAGTCCCTTCATGATTCTACATATTAATATAACTATGTAATAAATCTTGAACAACAACGCAACTATATTTTAATTTTTTTTCCTTTCCGACAAAGGGACGTGAACCTGAAACACAAAGATTCACATGTCAAACCTTATAACATTGAAACAACTGCTAGATTATACACACAGTAGTCACTGCATTGAAGTTCTTAATTATTTTTATAGTATTTGTCCTATATTCTATTATATACTCTAATATTATGTATTCTATATTCTATAATATATTCTGATTATTATTATTCAATATTATGTATCCTATGTTCTATTTTATATTCTGTTATACATTTTAATTATTATTCTATATTATGTATTTCCTGAATGACAATAATACCCATCAAGATATTTTCATTGTAACTGACTTTTCTAATAACATGAGGTCTTTATTTTTGTTTACTTTATTGGCAAAGAATTACTGCTTGTTTTCTGGTGTGTGTTTTTTGATAATTTTCTTGTGTACTTGTTTTCAACACATAATTAGAAGCAAGCTTTCACTCTCCAGGGTGATTAAGAGTCTAGAGTGTTTCGTAGTAATTATTGTAGGTCACTAAAATCAATACTGCAAATTGTCTCTTGGCCAAAACCTATATTGTGTTAAAACTAATACTCTCATATCGCAAGCAGGAAAGCGTATTTTTTTGGTAAGCAGTAAACCTTTTCGGTATTTCTTTACATTCGCATTTTATATCTAGTTCTCCATATTTGTATAGATATGTTAAACATTGAATGCGCATATTCCACCAAAGAAGAATTGTTTATGCTTATTTGTTCAACAGAATTGATTCTATTTTTTTTAACAGACATGAGTCGAAAGGTGAGAAGACCTGTGTCAGATATTTCTTAAACCTATTGTCAGAAAATGCTGTACATCAATAACAGACCCTATCATTTTATTGGATAAAACACATTAAAAGTAACAAATAAGAAGAGAAAGAAAACGTCGTTGGATTAACAATAAGTAATAACATTTACTATAACTCAGAGCTAACTGGTTTTGGTAAAATTCTATTGTACCAAGAAACGTCGGTTTTTTTGTTTTTTTTTTTTGTAATTGTTACTCAATATATCAGCACGATGTGCCTTAAAATGAATTATAAATAATTATAGACCAGAGTCTATTAGACTTTGCGTTACACTTGGAAATCTGAATGAAACAAAACACTGACTAATCGTTACAAATCCATATTATCACAGTCGTTTATCCTTTAGAATATAATCATTTTATAATATTAATAATGAGTCTCTTCATACACTTACGGTTTTCACGTGAAATGTCAGTCAATCGCAAATGTGCTGCCCTCTATAGATAGTCATCAAACATACTCATCGTAAAAGAAGACCGCGTCTACAAAGTTCACAAACGTTTTTTAATCTACGCACGTTTTAGAATCACAAATTCCATATGTAGAGATGTTATTCGATCTCAGAACAACACACAGTCTTGACAACAGCTTTACTTCTTTTCAGTTGTTTATATTTTATATACAAAGATTTTATTGTTTATTTGCCACCTTTGTTGTTTCAGAACTATGTCAGTTTATTTCAAGATCTCTTTTCCCCAGTGACGCAAGTTGTATTCGCACTTAAACACAATACTCTTTGCTTGTGTATATTATGTAATATTCTGTCTTGATGTAAGCTACTGCAGATCACTGTAGACCCACTAGAAACGTTCCTAATCAGAATTTGTTTTGCTGTCATGGCGTTCTAGTTCTTATGTAAACTTCATTACGTGTGATTGATAACCCACAGATACCGATGTAAAACATTCTCTAAACATAGAAAATGTTATGTAGTGTTTCTTAAACACAAATAGATATAAAATTATCATTTTCTTTGATACATTTTCTAAACAACACATGACTCAGTATGGTCAGGTGATTAGAGGCGCTTAACTCGCAATCTGAGGATCGCGGGTGTCATATCAAACATGATAACTCATACAGCTGTAGGAATGGTATAATATGACGGTCAACCTCATTTTGCTTTCGTTAAAAGAGTAACCCAAGAGTTGATGGTGGGTGGTGATCACTAGTTGCTTCACTCTAGTCTTAAACTGCTAATTTAGGGACGGCTAGCGCAGACGGCCATCATGTAGCTTTGTGTGAAATTCACAACAAACAAACTTTATGACATGTTGTGTAGCTTTGTGCTTAAAACCAAAAATAAACTTCATGTATATGTATTAAAACCAGTCAATTAAACAGTCTTTTCCAAAGTGTTTGCACATTTTATAACAAATAAAATTATTACTATTAAGATGGACTACAATTACACTTAAAAATGTCAAACTGACAAATGTATGCTATATTAAACATTTACTGTGGGCAATGGCATTGTCATACTGGAACAAAATGTTGTTGTCAAACCTTGTCCTAGTATATATGATGCCTGAAGGAAACATCATTGACGTTTCCTTGGAGAAAATGAACAGTAGTTTTACACCACGATAACTAGCTACCCGTACATATACTGCACCACTTCCTGTAAAAACGATATTCTGATATCATTTTTTCTCCGGGGAAACAATGAAAACGAATCCTATCAGCTTTAACAAGCCGCAAACAAGACAACTCTGAAAAGACAACATGTCTTCAGTGTCGTAATTGTAAATTGGCATGTTTTCTTGCCCAAATAAACAATGAAAGTAGGGAATTCTAGTTAACATTGGTTTGTAAATAGCTCTTCTTACAAAACAACCTAATTTGATC
The DNA here is from genome assembly GCF_004210375.1 of Tachypleus tridentatus. Lineage (NCBI taxonomy): Eukaryota > Metazoa > Arthropoda > Merostomata > Xiphosura > Limulidae > Tachypleus > Tachypleus tridentatus. The sequence continues at coordinate 72,216,781 of NC_134825.1, forward strand.
CTTCTTCTATTCACTGTTCTTCTGAATACTCTACAATGAATGTATCCACGTCATTCCTATTGTAAGGTATTACAAGATTTCTTTCGACCTTTACGTGTTAAACTGACCACGACACGGTAATCTTAGGCAGTAGTTTTTGGCATCTAATGGTAAACTTTCCTGGAACAACATATAATTTAGTCTGATAACATTTTAACATACTGGATATAGTGTACTTGTAGTACTCTACTGTTCTGCCAATTTCTGTTTACCTCACACCATTTCTGAACAGTCTCGAATAATTTTACGTCATATAACTTCTAGCACGTGTCGAAGAATGACTCTACACCAAGTACAGAGAAATGTCTAAACAAAGCTTTGATCTGCTTCGAAATATATTATAATAATGCTCAAAACAATTTATGGGGACCAAAATAACAACACATACATTAATTTGTTCAATCATAAAATATCTTCTCTGTTACTACTCGGTTATTTAATCAGTACCAACTACATGCATGTAGACAATAACATCAGTGTAGAACAGCATACAAACGTTTAGGCCAAGACTATACTTATAGACCTAATACGTATGCCTAACTTTTATCTAGAAAATCCATTTCTGGAGTAAGAGTGACATCAGGATTTTATTCCTTATTAAATGGAGTATTATAAGTTTATGTGTGTGTTAACTAGCAGTCTGTGACGCGTGCGAAAGTTTCGTAAGGGGATAATTTTACATATGTTATCATATGTCAACAAAATAACTTTTTATAGGTATAATTAAATTTCGGTAAGTAATTGTACTGTATAATTCGAAGTATTTTCAACTTTATTTATTAATGAAAAGCTTTATATACGTTTACCTTTTAGAAAATGTGGTATGTATTTTAACACAGGAAATTATACCCAAGGTAGTGTAACTCTTGTAACATGTAAGCTTAGTTCGCTTACATCTTTAACGATGTCAGTTATCAGTTGTTGTTGTTTTTTTTATTAAACTGTGGTGTTGTAGTTGAAATTACAATCTATTTTTAGTTTCTAGACAGAACACAAAAACGACAACAAAGAATAGATTTATTTTGGTCAAGTAGTGAACCAGACGTAGTTTTAAATAAAGTAAGAGTTTGAAGAGAGTAGATTTTTCTGTATATACGTATGTAGAAAACTGTTTCTACTAAACAGACAACTTTAGTTTTATAAATAATGCATGTATGTGCATGTTAATCAAAACCATGTTCTCTGAGCAAGTCAGAAACAGCCTGTAACAGCGATGTATACGGAAGCGTTATAAAAGACCGATTCTCTTCAACTAATACGACAAACAATCCCGCTGGGACCTTGGTCTTCCCTCATCCAGTTGTATGCTTCTCTTTGTGTTAGCCGCCGTTTCGTATGCGAGGAAGGAAAGATTGACGTTTACGATTATTTGTACGATAAAGTACAGAGAATTAAATTTCAGGCAAGAAATAACTAGTTAATAACTGAAGCATACGCAAGGATTTAAAGAGAAATACTTAAGTCTTTATTAAAAATTTAAATTTCCTTTAGTTACACTTTTTTAATTAAAAAATGAACAGCTGCTAATTTTTTTCTTCTTATTTTCTCACAATTCATTTTTGGAAAACAAATGTCATAATCATTCTTGCACGAATAATTAGAAGTATCTTCAAGTACAAGTTTTGTCGGCCTAACAACAAGCTCACAAATGTGTACTCGAACAGATATCAGAAAAAGAGAAAAAATGTATATGGTCTAACGATTTCGAGCCCGGCATGGCCACGTGGGTTAAGGCGTTCGACTCGTAATCCGAGGGTTGCGGGTTAGAATCCCGGTCGCACCAAACATGCGTTGGTAAAAGAGTAGCCCACGAGTTGGCGGTGTGTGGTGACGACTAGCTGCCTTCCCTCTAGTCTTACACTGCTAAATTAGGGATGGCTAGCGCAAATAGCCCTTGAGTAGCTTTGCGCGACATTCAAAACAAACAAACGATTTTGTTTCAAAATTATGCGCAAAGACACACAACGGTTGTCAGTGCATAGCCGTTCATAATTTTGAGCTGATAAACTAGAGAAAAGGCAGTTAGTCAGCATCCTCCATCGCTAACTATATGGGCTACTCCTGAGTGAAAGAATAACGGAATTTGACAGTTACTCTTATCGCGCATCAATGACTGAAAAAAACGGAACGTGTTTGTGCGTTTCCACTTCACCAAACTACATCCTGGTCAATAAAAGTTAAGAATAATTGAAAAGTATGAGTAATCTTTCGATCACGAAATATATAAATATATATACAGCAACTTATCAGGTGCTATTCTAAGTACAAACCTGTCTTCACACTACCGTACCTAATTTTCAAAACACAGGAGTATACAATTTGTCATGGAAATTGAAAATGAGTAGAGAGGATTCGCTTTCACGCTTGGCTTCACTTTTATAAGATGTGGATGGTTGATATAAAAAGTCCTTATTTAAATTCCATTATTCTTTTCACGAAGGTCTAATAATCTATTTACTGAGAGTTTAGAAATAAAAGACATACAAGAAAAAATGATGGAATTTAATCATAACACACTAATCTCCATGAAAAGCACTTATCTTATGGTATAACTCTTGTTCTTATGGGTTTCATCAAATCTTGCAAGTTCTTCTGTTTTGTAACCTTTCAGAACATTTTTTCAGCAATAAAATAGCATTTTGCTTGGACATAGAGTGCATACAGCTTGTCGAAAAATAGTCGTTTACAAATTTAATATTAAATAAAAGAATTCAGATTTTAAGCACAAAGTTCTTATAACTTAATTTTATAACTACCTTACTTCTTAGAATTCCCACAATTTGAAGATAAAACTAATCCATTCCTTCAAAATTCAAAAGACATTCGACCCTAATTTATTATTCAAGAGGTGATTAATCTTCACAAACCGGCCCGTCATGGTCAGGTGTTTAAGGCCTTGACTCGTAATCTGTGGGTCGTGGGTTTGAATCCCCCTCATTTAAAACATGCTCAACCTTTAAGATGTGGGGGAATTAGAATGTGACGGTCAATTCCACTATTCGTTGGTAAAAGAGTAGGCCAAGAGTTGGCGTTGGGTGGTAATGACTAGCTGCCTTCCCTCTAGCCTTACACTGCTAAATTAGGGACGACTAGCGCAGAAAGTCCTCTTGTAGCTTTGCGCTATTAAAAAAACAACAACACAACATTATAAGCACTTTCTAATATGTAGGTATGCTTTAAAAATCTTACTGAATGGAGAGAACCTTTTCATGTTATTTTGTTTTAGAAAGATATTACACTTCACTATTAATATATGAAGTATATAACACTTTTCACACTAATCACGAGTCTTTCTTTTAACATGTGGGTAAGCTTTACAAATCTTTTGTAAAGTATATAGTTTCCTTCCTTTATATCTCCTGTTAAACTCGCGTATTCCATACTCCTTATACATAGGGCTTGGTATGTTATATTAGAAAGATTATGAATATGCAAGTCGTGGTGGAAAAGCATGTATCAGAACTACATGTTAAAATTGTTTATTGTTTTAAACCGTGATCAAGCAATAAGAGAAAAAATCAATGGTGCCGGAACGCACTATATAATTTCAACAACAGTCAAAAGTTAATTAAAAACTACTTCATCCAATAGTTTGTTGTTATAGTTGAATATGAAAAGTAGAAAGAAAACGGCCAAACTTAAAACAATGAGGTAACGAAATAGAAACAAGTATATGTATGTGAAAACTACGAACATTGTTTTCGTATGGAGAACATTTTCAAATATATTATCTGTTGTTACTATTGAAAAAATAATCAGCTGATAATACTGTGTTGCAGGTGTGCGCTACAAGGGCGTGAATAATAACCCAATGCATTTCGGGTGTAAGAAAAAAAGGAAGAGAGAACTGTATACAGTAAGGACCTGAAGTTTGTTTTATCAACTGTCTATCTTAGTTCATTTAAAATAATAGGATTATTTATTTCTTTTCTTGCTCATTCTACATCTTGTGATTATCGAGCCAAAAGAAGTTGCAAGGTGTTTGTTTTGAGTTTCGCCCAAAGCTACACGAGGACTATCTGCGCTAGCCGTTCCTAACTTAGTAGTGTAAGGCTAGAGGGAAGGCAGCTAGTCATCACTACCCACCGTCAACTCTTGGGCTACTCTTTTAACAACGAATAGTGGAATTGACTGTCACATTATAACACTACCACGGCTGAAAGGACGAGCATGTTTGGTGTGACGGGGATTCGAACTTGCGACCCTCGGATTACAAGTCGAGTGCTTTAATCACCTGGCTATGTCGAACCGTTGCAACCTGAACCACATGCACGGAGAATATTGTACACACACACGCGCGCGCAGTGAATCGACAAACATGCATCATGTTTCATTCCGTTTAATGTTTAAGCAATGCAAATTTGCTGTAGCAACAACCAAGAACGAGGCAATGCCATATAACCTATATTATTTGATTCATTTCTACATGCTTAGGCCCGGTGATTAGGGCGTTCGACTTGCAATCTAAGGGTCGCAGATTCACTTCCTATCAAACCAAACATGCTCACCCTTTCAGATGTGCAGGCATTATAACGTCACTGTCAATCCATTATTTGTTGGTAAAAGAGTTGCCCAAGAGTTGGCGGTGGGTGATGATGTCTAGCTGCCTCCCCACTGTTAAATGACGGACGGATAGCGTAGATAACCCTCGTGTAGCTTTGCGCGAAATCCAAAAAAACAAACTGAAATAAACGAACTAATATATTATTTAGTTACTGCATTCGCAAGATTTAAGCACGAAAAGTGGGAAAAATGTCGTTTTTAAAACATCTATATAAACCCAAAAATAAAATTATTGACAAACATCGATTTCAAGATCATGTCTAAATAACATTTTAGAAAGGCTAAAAATAAACACCGATTTAAGAAAATAGAAACTCTAAACATAATCAAGAATCGGTCCCCCGATGAGACCGTAAGTCTGTGAAATTACAAAGGAAAATTCGGAATTCTATCCCTGTAAATGCAGCAGGTAGCCCGACCCAAACTATAATAAAAAAGGATATCCATCATAAAAAGAAACACAAGTCGTGTGTTGAAAGTTACTTCCACGAAATGTCTATTCAACCATCGCATACCTCAAAAGAAGGTAATTAGGCAAAAATGGTTCGCTTTGAACATGACAGCTTACAATGGAGTCCACTACAATAAGAACGACGCTGTAGGGCTATTGTCCTATTGCCAAGATGCACAAACTTCAGGTAGAGTATAATCATAGGTTGTAACAAACGTGGTGATACTCCAAAATACTTTAATGTAAGGTACTCACGGTCCGTATAACTTCTTTTCATGTTACATCTTTCCATACTTGAACATGTTTTCCCAAGAGTATTTGATTGGTTACCTCGTTACTTTTAGTTTCATTGTTGCTATCGTATAAACACGCATGCAAAGTTAACGGGGGCCCGGCATGGCCTAGCGCGTTAAGGCGTGCGCTTCGTAATCTGAGGGTCGCGGGTTCGCGCCCGAGTCGCGCCAAACATGCTCGCCCTCCCAGCCGTGAGGGCGTTATAATGTAACGGTCAATCCCACTATTCGTTGGTAAAAGAGTAGCTCAAGAGTTGGCGGTGGGTGGTGATGACTAGCTGCCTTCCCTCTAGTCTTACACTGCTAAATTAGGGACGGCTAGCACAGATAGCCATCGAGTAGCTTTGTGCGAAATTCCAAAACAAACAAACAAGCAAGCAAAGTTAACGCCTTGTCGACCATAAAATGTAGTTTACACACTCACACAACCTAATGGACGAGTTTGCTTTATTTGGATGTTTATAGAGACAACTTCATCAGAGATTTTTCTAGATGTTTAGCAGAACAACCATCGTCATTACCCGATAACAATTACTCATATGATAATAATATATAAATGAATCATATTTTAGTCCTTTTATTGCCTGCCTTAGTCTTTAGGGGTAATAAAATTATATGAAGTATGCAATAAGAAGAAATCTTGCATGTGGTGAAAAAATTTCAAAAAATTTCTTTGCATGTTTACCAAGCTAATTTTACGACGGAGTGAATGCATTATAAAGATACTCACAATGAATTATAACTTACTTAAAATGACCTCTCGTTGTATATTTTCACTTTTTAACAGTTTGTTTCTTTGTTTGTTTTTGAATTTCGCACAAAGCTACTCGAGGGCTATCTGTGCTAACCGTCCTAATTTTGCAGTGTAAGACTAGAGGGAAAGCAGCTAGTCATCACCACCCACCGCCAACTCTTGGGCTACTCTTTTACCAACGAATAGTGGGATTTACCGTAACGTTATAACGCCCTCACGGCTGAAAGGGCGAGCATGTTTGGCGCGACGGGGATGCGAACCCGCGACCCTCGGATTAAGAGTCGCACGCCTTAACGCGCTTGGCCATGCCGGGCCCCACTTTTTAACAGTTACGTTAAGTGTGAATAATAGATTAAGGTACAAATGACGTACAACAAGTTCGCCGCTGGTGCAGCGGTAAGGCTACGGATATACACCGCTAAAATCAAGGGTGTGATTCTCCTTAATGTACTCAGCAGATAGCCCGATGTGGATTTTCTATAACAAAATACACATACGTTAAACGAGTGGTCACATAAAGAATAGTTTTGCTTAAAAAATATTTTGCGTTTTAAACTGGTTGTGTATTAGCTAGTGTTTAAATGATAACATCATATGTTATATATTTTATAGTTAAAACATTTGATATCGATAAAATATCGAATTTACGATAAAATTAACATCACTCATATTGTTACAGTTAAAATACTTCTTTGAATGTGTTTCAATAATATCCTCTCAAAATTCAACAGCAAACTAGTTTTGTTTGTGGTTTTGGTTTGTTTTGAATTTCGTGCAAAGCTACACAAGGGCTATCAGCGCTAGCCGTCCCTAATTTTGCAGTGCAAGACTGGAGGAAAGGCAGCTAGTCATCACCACCCATCGCCAACTCTTGGGCTACTCTTTTACCAACGAATAGTAAGATTGACCATGACATTATAACACCTCCATGGTTGAAAAGGCGAGAAGGTTTGGTGTGATGGAGTCGAGTGCCTTAACCACCTGGCCATGCCAGGCGTTTTGTTTGTGAGAAACGTATATAATTTTAACTGGTTGCAAATCAGTGTATGAGTTTTGCGTGCATATAATTCAAAATAATAAAAATAATAGTTAAAAGTAAAATACTGATCTAAAAATTCTCTGGATTTATTTATATAAGTATTAAAAATGATATGAAAAACAGGATAATTTAGGAGCAGATATAATTCCTTCTTAAATAGGGTGTTAAGTGCAAGAAAGGTGTATTTGATACAAGAGTGTATTTAAAACATTATTTTGAAAATTAAAACTTTACTAATCACAAACATAAACTACTCCGTCCAAAGCCAAACATCAATAAAACCCGACAACGACGAGTTGAATAGATGTTGAATCCTAATCGCCACAATATTTATAGTTTACATAACTAGCAGGAATTTTGTTCTATTTATCATTGAAAGTCTTATAGATACACTTTGAGAGTATGTGATGTATCGATAATAGAAACACCAATTGGTGAGATATTATCCAATAAAAATGTTATAGAACGTTAACCAACCAAAATAAAAAAGTAAATATCTTCAGTACAAAGTTCAGAACGTCTGCTATGAAACACTCATTTAAACCATTATTTCCGTTTGTTATGATGTGAAAGGGCCATAAAAACTATAATAATAGTTTCATGTCATTAATATGAATATAAAGAGTAATAATAGTAAATAAAACAGTATTAGTTTCATGGTAACTGGAGATAAATCTTGTAATTAGAAACTACTTTGAAAGCATCAGAAATAACTGCAAGGAAAATAAAACAACGTCCACATTAATTTATATTTAATCCACGTATACTACACACGATTGTGATTAGTTTGTATTATAAAAACCTAAACGAAAGAGAAAGTTCATCTTTACAATATTCATAACGCATAGTAATTGTCCAGAAGTACAGTATTTGTTAGAAAGAATGCAAAATTTTCTGCTAGTTCGGGGCCAATTATAAAGATCTATGCAATTATACGTAAACAAAGCATTTAAAGTGTAAGGAGATTACAGCTTTCGGAATTGTCAACTAACAATTCTATTTACCTAACCAGGTTCACTGATGGATTATTGGTAGAGATTTCAACTGGAAGAAATACAACTTACACGTGAAGCTTCCCAGAAATAGTATACCATCCATGAAAGTTTATTATATACCTATTGTTTAATTTGTTTATATCAAAATGTTCCTTGAAGATAATTCTGAAAATACTTTTCATTACAGTAAACAGAAAGTTTAGAACCTAAGAAAAATATAAGCTTTATTTTATTAATAGAACTTTATACTGATAGATGGTTGATAAATGAAAGTAATAATTTCGTTATCGAAGCTTTATCGTGGAACAATTTCTTCAAGTATGACAACTTCGGGACCAACACTTCACCTTTACAATAGTAACTGTTTATAATTAGTCTATCTAATCAAAGCGCCTGCAATATCTAAAAGTAAAATTGAAACGTCTTATGATCAAAGCAACTTTATCGTCTTGAACATGTTTCAACCTCTTCCCTCATACCCTTGGTGCTACTTTTAGTTGTGTTGCAGTTCTTATCAGATCAAATGTATTTATTTATCTATTTATATTCATGTATTAAAGTTTGAAAATAAATTACAGTGTCACGTGACTTGAATGTCAGTTTAAAATATTATAATCACGAAAATTGTCTCTTTCTTGCTATCATTTCAGCCTAAATCGTACAATGTTATTATGAAGTCCAAAGTTTGAATAATTTCATTTGCAATCAAAACTGTTGCCAATCCAGTTCTGAAGGCATGTCTAGATCATTACATTGCAGCTACTTGCTGGTGAAGTTGTTTTCATGTAGCAAGTCGAGCCATCCGTAACACTAACTACAAATTTGAAACGTAGTTTCTTCCCAGCGAATGCTTACGTTTTGGAACGTGACTTTGTTACGCCAGCTTCCTTGAGAGTGTTTTCTTCTACGATGGAAACTTCAGTGTCGTTAACCTATCTCAGTCCGTATCTGAGTACACGAAGAACATCATTTCTGTTTCCTCATCTCGTGTCACTAATTGGCTTAGCATTAACTAGAAAACATGTTGAAGCAATGCCTCTCAACAACGAACTGAAGTAAAAAATAGCTAATATTTTACTTGAACCAAGTCAAAGAACGTTGCTAAGATTTCAACACGAGATCCATGGAGAAGCTAAAAGCAACTATAGGACTTCCTGCTATACTGTCATGGAAAACGAAAGAACTACGTGGTACAAAACAAAAAACAAAAGCTCTTGGATGTAAATCTCTAATTCATTTTGGAATATCGTTTGTTTTTTTTTTAAACTTTCATGTTGGCTGCACTGTCATTCTTTTAGCCATGTAAGTGTTACAGGGTCAGCACAAGACCTCAGTTTTCGCCATACGTGCAACCCATGCGTTTTTCAGCAACAGAAGACTAAGGAAGTGCCCATTTTGCTGAACATACAATCTTTAGTCGCAGTAATCTCAGTAGTTGTGGCAAACCAAATGATCCTGACCAGTACCTGTGGCAACAGAATGATCACTATATTCTGTTCCGTGTGTCTCATATCTGTACTTAAATAGGGTAAAATGGAGTAATAGTTAGTATTCCTAGCAGCAACCAACGTGTAAATCCATGTCTTGTTGAACAACAGCTGAATCAGCTCATTTTCAATCTTCTTTTCCAGACAGTGCTTATGGATTTCTTGCACGGTAATTCTTATAAACTCTTCTTTCATGACAGAATCAAACGTGGCCAACTATCAGGGAATTTCCAGATGTGAGGGAATGTATTTGGGTTTCATGAATTCCTGTTATACAACGGGTCTTTCAATGTGGCTTCCAAGTGTTTTTTTTTCTTTTCTTCATCAGGTACAGGTCTTCTGCTTAACTTATTTGCCTTATTTATAGTCAGACTTCAGTCTTCTTTAATGTTGAATCGCTTCTAGATGACTCTTTTGTTTGTTTTCGTTTTCTTGAATTTCACACAAAGCTACTCGAGGGCTATCTGTGCTAGCCGTCCCTAATTTATCAGTGTAAAACTAGAGGAAAGGCAGCTAGTTATCACCACTCACCGCCAACTGTTGGGCTACTCTTTTACCAACGAATAGTGGGATTGACCGTAACATTATAACGCCCCTACGGCTAAAAGGGTGAGCATATTTGGCGCGACGGAGATGCGAGCCCGCGACCCTCAGATTAGGAGTCGCACGCCTTAACACGCTTGGCCATGCCGCGCCAGCTAGATAACTGGAAAATGCTGACAAAGTTATACAACACTTTGTTCCATTTAACGCAAACAAACTCCTTTCTAAACTTGAAGATGACCAAGGAAGGTCAAAACGTTGTTCTCTCCTTATTAATAAAAGTGTTAAAACTCATACCAGCCGTTCTGAGATACAAAGGTTATCCGTGTTAAAACTCTTGCATCAAATCAAACCACTGAATTGTGTGTGACCAAATATTGAACCCACTCTTAGCACTTATTCTTCATTGCTATGTCGTCGTGTGTAAATGAATCAATTATGTCTAATAAAGATGTGTTTCTGTTATTTATCTTCTTTTATTCTTTACATAATCGTCCTCGCCATAAAAATAAAGTTATTTCTTCCATTCCTGAGGCAGCGTAGCAGAAACTTGTAACACTTTCCTTTTTTTGTTTACTGTTTTTATCACCAGTAATTTCCTGACTGTTTCTAATGGCAGTCTCTTTAGTTTAATTGTATAACGTTAGAGAAACAATTTCTAAATGTGCCTCTTTTTTTTTTTTTGCTTTCCTTTTCCAATACCTAGCACGAGGAAAACGGTGATTCTTATTTTTGATAGTTAATCACTTATTAGTTATCTCTATTTTTGTCACGAATTTTTACTGTCTTACACTTTTTATAAACTTATATGCTGTTTAATAACAATATATTTCTACTTTACGCATTCCCTAAGGAAAAAACAAACAAACTTGTAGCCTATCGATCTCGTGTATGTTAAATATCACAGTGGCCTAATTTCCAGATTTCTTTAAAAATCTGTAGTTATAAATATTTAGAATATTTTCATTCTGTTGTTTCCATTGTATAGTGGGGTGGATCTGAGGATCAGAGAACTTTATTCCTACTGTTTATTTACAGCACACGCTCTCAGCTAGAGGCAACATATTAGTTAAGAAATATCAGATCATCCCTTAAGTAATGCCCGAAAATTTAATACAGAAAGCGCATCGTCATTTCTGTCTTTTTAGAATGCTTTAATGACTAAAATATATAGTAAGACGTGTATAAAAATTTTCAGACAAATGAAAGAAACCAACCCAACTCTACTTGTTCAGATCATTAATCAAATAAACGCTATTGAAGATTGATGTGTCTGAGGAGCACATTAGTCATATAATGCTTTATGTGTTTAAAAAACGCAATAGTGCAACAGAAACTGCACGACTTATTCAAAGATTTTATGGTGCGGAGTCTCTCAATGAAAAAAAATGTCGAAGGTGGTTTCAGAAGTTCAGATCAGGTGACTACAGCTTAAGCGATGGGCCACGTTCAGGTCGTCCTGTTGAGTTTAATGATGACTTGCTGCTGGCTGCACTTGACAAAGATTGTGTGTAACAGTTAAAGAACTAGCACAGAAGTTTAATTCAGCCCATTCAACAGTTCACCGTCATCTGCAACACCTTGGAAAGGTGTCAAAACTTGGAAAATGGGACCCCATGATTTAACAGAAGCCAACCTTAGAGCAAAGTGGACATTTGCACTTCTCTACACTCTTGTGAACGTAATTCACCTTTTTTTGGACAGGATAGTGACTGGAGATAAAAAAATGGATATATATTATAAATTGTTAAGTGCCACATACAATGGTTCAGTGCAGGTAAACTGGCTAAAGCACAGCCCAAAATGGGCCTCCACTCTAGGAAAGTCTTGTTAAGCATTTGGTGGGATATTGTTAGTGTGATCCACTTTGAGTTGCTGCCACTCAATGTAACAATTACATCAGACTTCTATTGTCAACAGTTAAACAGCTTGCAATGAAAGAAAAGCGGTCTGTTTTGTTCAATCGTGAAGGTGTTGTGTTACACCAGGATAATGCACAGCTCCACACAGCAAGGATCACATCTGTATATATTGAAGAGCTAGACTGAGAGAAACTTTCACATCCTCCTTATTATCCAGACCTTGTTCCATCTGATTATCATCTTTTCCGAAGTTTGCAGAACTATCTTGATGGAAAAGAGCTTGGAACACATGAAGATGTCAGAACTACCCTCCCTACATTATTTTCCTCCAAACCCCAAGAATTTTACAGAAGAGGCATTCAGGAGCTTGTGAATCGTTAGCAGGAAGTAATTAATAATAATAATGGAGCATACATTATTGATTAAATAACATTAAAAGTGTTTGAAATCTTTTCTCTTTACCTGAACATAAATCGGACATGACCTGATATTATATTATAACTATTCAATAACTTTTGTTGATGAATTCATTGTTAAAAATTATTTTTATGATATTATTCCAGGTGGCTGGCTAATTTGCTTATCTGCTGGCCTTGTTGATGTTTCAGTATGTTTTGTAAGTTTAATTAGTTTTATCAGATGCACAAACATTATTATTAAGTAATCAAAAATAAACATGATATATTCTGAAATATATTTTGCATGGTTTGTTAGGTGAGGTTAGAATCAAAATTGTATATTAACTTTAAAAACAAATCGGTTTCGTGAAAAGATCTAATTCTACTTAGATTATAATTGTGGTGTTCAGAGAGAAAGAAAATAAACATCTAAAAATTATATTTGTTTGTTGAATTTCGTGCAAAGTTAATAGAGGGTTTTCTGCGCTAGTCTTTCCTAAAGAGAAGAACGAGAGATGTGGTCCACGTCATCTCAGTTAGACTATTCTTCTACCAACGAACAGTGGCACTAACCGGCACTTTATAACACCCTACGGCGGAAAGGGCGAGCATTATTGGTAAGTGAGTTTGATCGCGAGTGCAAAATATTGCAAGTCAAGCGCCTTAACCACCGGATCATACCTGTCCAAAATTCTTCTTATAAATATATAGAAATATATTTTATGGGCTAGCAGAAGGCGTTGCACAAAACTTGTTTTATTGTTTGGTCTTCCAAACACAACGAAGTGTAAATACAGCGAGCAATCTTAACATTAAGCTGCATTGAGTTTGTTGTTTGTTTTTGGAATTTCGCACAAAGCTACTCGAGGGCTATCTGTGGTAGCCGTCCCTAATTTTGCAGCTAGTCATCACCACCCACCGCCAACTCTTGGGCTACTCTTTTACCAACGAATAGTGGGATTGATCGTCACATTATAACGCCCCCACGGCTGAAAGGGCGAGCATGTTTGGCGCGACAGGGATGCGAACCCGCGACCCTCAGATTACGAGTCGCAAGCTTTAACACGCTTGGCCATGCCGGGCCAAACTGCATTGAGAGAACCGAACAAACTCTTTTCTATCAAAAGTTTTAATAACAAAATATTTTAAACCTTATCACACTAATTTTGTTAGGCTAGCCACACTTCTAATTCTCTTAATATCTTGTTAATTTTAGTTCAATCATTAGCTTAGTGACCCCTCCGGTGACTTGACAGCAAGTCTAAGGATTGACAGGGCTAAAGGTCAAGTCTCGATACTCGTGGTTGGTAAACCACAGATAATTCGATGTTTGAAGTTGAAAGTCCTCAGACTGACCGCTTAGTCACCGGGGAGAGTAGATACGTTGACGTAATCGTATATAAAAATGGGCAACTAATAAATAATTTATTGTCCAATTTACAATAAAAATATAGAATGAATTTTGAACAAAACTTTTCCTAAAAACAAGTACATAGGGGCGGTATTATCATGAATTTTTTTTAAATTTATCTTTTACTAAAAATTCTAATAAATAATATTATAATAATTTAAATTTTTGAAATTATTTTAAAACGCTGAAAGTAGTAATTAATAAACAAAATAATTACGTTTCGAATTATAAAGCGAAGACTGAACATAAGAGCAAGAGATAATCTGGTGCTACAGATCCACCAATCATGTTTCAGTATGACTTTACTTTGTTCAATGCTTTGAGCTCCTGTTAATTCGTACGTTTATCATTTCTCTCAGTTATCAATCACGTTGTCGGTTCCACTCTGTTATCAGTAAATTCCTTTCACCGAGTGCCTTCAAGTAATGTACTATATTAAGATATTTCACGCACGTGTAAGGTGTGACATATGTATTTTCATACGTCTATTTTAATATCTATATGTGTTTAAGTTAAACGTAATATTTCTAAATGTATATAACGTATACTGTTAAATATGTACTGCAAAATTCCAACCTATTCTTTAAAGTGGTAGAAGATTCTATAATGTAAGAATCAACAATATTTGTGCATACGTAAACACTAGTGTATCATCAGTATTGTTGTGAAGAATGAAATTTCTAGAAACTCCCCTCGCGCCTATAAATGTAATCAACGCGACGCGCTAAAAGACGGTATATATGTCATTGGCTTGCTGTAACTGGTATAGCATAAACCTCGGACGCTATAATTATGATTAACGCTTATCAACCTATTCTGATCATATATTTGATCAGAAACGTTTATAAATTACAAACCATTTAACTTTAGCATATTCACATCGGATATTAGTATTTTTATGAAGACATAATATAATTCCAGTGGTGAAAAATTCGATGTGTGATAAGCAAGGAGAGAATAATACAAAGTGTTATGTATTATAATTTATCTCGGACAAGTGTCCGATTTATTATGTTACATACGTTACAATATACTATTTCAAATAACCAAAAATCTGAATTTGAATTTAGGAGTTAATTAAGTATTAATATGTATTAAATTTATGATATTTGCTAACAAGAGTGATACACACAATTGTCTTTCTTAACACAAATATATATTTAATGTACGAACAACAATACAACTTATAATAACAATTATTACAAATAATTATCTGTATACAAAAATTTTACAAACTCACAAACAATATTCAGTCTTCTATCTCGACTGAAACTTAATATTTTATCAACGGTCCAGGTCCACGAGACATAAATTACTTTTAAGTTAATACACAGATGCATGTCATCTGACGAGTATGATAGCTAGCTCTTTTCATCACACGTGATGGCTAAACTTGAATGATTTTCCCGTAATTTTTGAAATCTATAAACTTTTATGATTAAATATCTGTAATTTTCCGATTAATAAATGTTAATCAGAATTATAGCTTCCAACACTTATAGCTAACTAACTACAGTGATCAAATAATACTGTCTCTCGGCAAGTCGATTTATATATTTTAAGTCGAGATTCTCAAAAGTTTAACAATATTTGAGATACGCTATTGTTTTCGTAAAACATTTATTGTTGATTCTTAATCTCGAGTATCATCTACAAACTAGAAGACCAGGCGGGACTTTGGCAATGCACACTCAACAACATACGTCACATGCATCAAACTGAAAGAAAAAAACACGCAGATATTAAAAAAAATGTATAAAACTAAATCCATTACAAAAGCTAGCTAGATCCCCTTTTAAGTAAATTATGGCTACATCGACTCGAAATTAACTCACTCATCGTGAACCCTCGATAAGACATCAAGGAAATTCCAAACCAGAAGAAGACTGAATACTGTTTGTAAAAGTTTTGTTTACAGATCATTATTTGTAGGAACTATTATTGTAAATTCTATTATTGTTTGTATATTAAAATGCATTTGTATTAAAAAAAAACTGAGTTCATCAATCTTACTGGCAAGTATCATAAAAGCCGAAAAAGAATATACTCGCATTGAAGCCGAAAAGAAATTACACTAAAAGATATGGAAATTTGACTCAACTTGGATTTAACAAGACAAAACGATAACTTTGAACTTAATCGAAATGTTAAAATACCACAGTTCAATAAAAGTAAAGTTCATAAATATTTCCAACACTTTGAAATTATATGGAACTTGCCCGCGAAAAAGATCGATAGTGTAGTTCTTTGCATATTGGCAGCAGTGTCGACAAACTAAGATAATTATGTCTAATTGAGGATTTTAAGCATTGTGCACGTGATGACCTTAAAACTTACTTGGATGAAAAGAAAAATGAAACGATCACATGCTCTTTACGATTATTACACCTTAACACATAACACCACTTTTCATAAAAAGAAATTCCTGCTACCTCAGCAAAAACCTATACTTGTTCAATTCACTAAAGCTGAGGATTCTTTTAAAAATCCAGTTCTTCTAGTTCGATGTCTTCAAACAGTCAAGATAAAACTTCATCAAAATCATTAAGACCTGTCTGTCATTTTTCTAAAAAAATCTGGTCATGTTGAAGCTTAATAAAAAAATAAAGGATACAACATTCAGTGCGTTTGTGTCCACATATGGATGTGGTTTTACCAGATCATTCGATATTGTTTATTTGGCCACTGATAAAAGATACTGATTTAATTAGGGAGGAATTTAGGCCTCTTATATCTTTGACAAATGACATTACTAATCTCATACCCATACATAGTTTGCGTGATATTGGGGAGGCTCAATCATTATGATTCGAGTTCTGCCCCTGGTAAGTCTGTTATTGTTCAGAGTATTGAGGATGGTTTTATTAATGTTCCTCTTCATAAAATTTACTTGACAGCAGCACTAGTTTCGGGATCGCTTATGATTCGAGTAAGACCTACTCTGCCAATTCATGGCATATCATTATTGTTGGAAAGCGATACGGTTGGGGGAAAAGCTGTTGCTGAACCCAAAATGTGAGAATAAGGAGAATCCAGAATTGTTTCTCTCGCGTACTGTGGCTCAAGCTCAGACTGAGAAATTAAGCTAAAAAGAAATGATAGATACATGTTCAGAAGAAATTATACAATTGTCACAGACATTTTTGGGTCCGACAAAGATCTTGTGCATGATCGTCCTACTGACAATTCTTTGGTGAGAGATAATGTTGGACATGAGGTATCTAGTTGAACTGGTGAAGTTCCGTTTGCTATAAATAAACTGATCTATGAGCAAGAAAAATATCTACTGATTTCTTTATTATTTAACTATGCACTCCCCAAAGATCAACTGTAAAATGTTCTATGTGGTTACATTTTCAAAAATAGTGTGCTCGTAAGAAAATGGAGACCACCAAATGTACCATCTTCAAGGAACTGGGCTATAGTTTATCAAATCCTTGATCCAAAATCGTATTGTTTTGATACATTGAAAGTGACTGATGAACTACTCATTGAAATTTGTTTAAGAGTCAACAAGATGTGTGACAAAGTTATGAGACATTTCTTTTGGCCAAAAATTATGCAAGATGTTTCTCACTTTTGTAAAACTTGTGATACATGTCAATTGGCTGGAGAACCTAATAAGAAAATTTATTTTACTCCTTTACAAACTATCCTAACCTTCGAAGAAAACCTCAGTCCTATGATTATTGATTGCGTTAAAAACACCGCATTTGTGTTTAAGCACTTTCACGTGCTATGTCATTTTATTATCATTAAATTATTTGCATAATGTTATATATTGTCATGATTATTGAAGTTGTATAATTATTTGGCAATGTATTGTATTTAATATATTATTTTATCAATGAATATATGCTTATGTGTGATTTTGTGTGTGTGTAATATTTTAGTTCAAACTATCTACTGCCAATTCTTAAAGGGGGATGTGTAAAGGATTTACCGTTATATGTTTATTTTCATACCTACGCTTGTTTCAATACAGTTTTCGTTTTTGCATAAGACGTATATTGTTGGCTATGTATTGTACAAGTCTCGCCTGTTATCGAAATTTGTAGAAGATTCTTGAGAGTAAGAATCAACAATATTTGTTTTACGAATACGCGCCAGATGTTTTCGAACATTGTTGAAATTTTGATAACCTCGCGTCATTCGTATAAAAGTAGCTTGCCGAGAGGCAGAAGAAAAATATTTATCAGCTACAGTGTTCTATAGGCCTCGTAAGCTATAATTGTGATTCAAGCCTACTAATCAGAAAAATACAGAATAGGACCAGGAACATTTGTAGATTTCGAACATCGCAAACCGCTTAACTTCAGTGAATTAACTTTGGACGTTATTATTTCTACGAGGACATTAAATAACATCATCGGTAAAACATCACCGGTGTGAGGCCAGTCAAGCTAGCTAGCTTCAGCGAGATGTGCCAATATCAACTCAGAATTAATTTGCTCATCGTGACCCTGAATTGTCGCTAAAATATTCAGTTCTATACCGGATATAAAACTCAGTATAGTTTATAAATTTGTAAAACCGTTGTATATAAACCATTATTTGTAATATCCGTTTTATAAATTCTATTGTTTTTGTTGTTTGTGTATTAAAATTAAAATATATTTGCGTTAAAAAATAAAATTGTGTGTATCAATCTTATTCGCAAATATCATAAGGTTGATACATATTCACATTTAATCAGGCCCGGCATGGCCAGGTGGGTTAAGGCGTTCGACTTGTAATCTGAGGATAGCTTTGCGCGAAATTCAAAACAAACAAATACGTAACGTACGTAACATTATAAATTGGAGACGCGTCAGAGATAAATTAAAATACGTAACATAACGCGAACAAATTAAGTTAAATACAGTTTTAACATGCTGACTTTAAGTAAACTGGGTACTTAACTTTCCTATAGGTAAACAGTAAAAGAGTCGGACGTGGACTGAAAGTTGAAAATACCGAATGGTAAACATTACATTTGTGCTATTAAGTCTATTTTATATTACTTATTCTATAGAGGGAATAGATTTTACACAATTTTCGAAGATTTCCAATAGAACAGGGTTTAAATATTTGGTGATAAATCCAGTAAAGAAAGACCATTCATCACATACATATGAAGATAGTTTGTTTTTCTATATTTTTTCTTGAACGACCTACTTAAATGAAAAGAAAATGTTTATTACTTGTGTCACGCCTTCCTTTTCTTGTTAAATTATTTTTATATGTAAATCAACGCTTTAATGACACGCTCCGAATACTCACTCGTAGTAATTTAAAATTATTGAACTTTATAGAATATTTTAACCCACGAACTTTTATGTAGAATAAGGCATATCTTTTATTACTGTTAACTGGCGCCAATCACGTTCTGGCGAATATCAAACTATATACTCTTACTTGTGTTTTAGGCAAATCATCTTATATAATAATACTTTATAGCAACGTTTCTAAAACCAGTGATCGTGACCAAAAATTCAATCATCAAGATGGGTAAGTCGTGATCATATTAGAAAATATATAATAGTTTATTTATTTTATTTCGTAAGTCCTTAGTGAGCTAATTCTTTGTTGCTTGTTGGGTTTTTTTCACTAAAAATGTTTACTAAGGTTGAGAACTGCTGTTTTATAGAAATATGTTTTTAAGGAAATCCCCATGGAGAGTCAAGAAACAAATTAGCCTTTTCTGGATTAGTTGTCTTCTTTTTCGTCCATCAACTGAAAATTAGAGATATTTGTAAGAATACCTTAACTAAATCAGAAAAGGCTAATTTGAATATCCCAAGCGTTGGAGATATTCTAATCACACAATGAGATTTGACAGCCACTCTTATAATGCATCCTTGTCCCCAAAATTAAAAGGGTGTGGTTTGGGGTTTTCTGTGCAGTAGGACGCAAGCCACAGACTCTCAGATTCACAGTACTACTATAGGCAACGATCCGGCATGGCCAGGTGGCTAGGGCGCTAGCCCTCTCAGCAATGGGGACGTTATAATGTACGGTCAATCTCACTATTCGTTGATAAAAGAGTAGCCCAACAGTTGGCGGTGGATGGGATGACTAGCTGCTTCCTCTCTAGCCTTACTTTGCTAAATTAGGGACGGTTAGTGTAGATAGTCCTCGTGTAGCTATGCGTGAAATTGAAAAAAACAACAACAAGTAAACATATAGGCCACACGAGTTGGATTATTATTAAGGAAACTAACAGCCTCATAATTTGTCGTCGTTCAACTGACTCAGTGGTGTCCCCTCCTACCCACTATAAGTGTCTGAAATTAAATAGGAAAAAAGCCTATTCTAGACTAGTTTCACGTGTTTAACCTAGTTCGCGAAATTTTAGTAATAAATTAATTCTGTTCAAATTTCAACACTTTCTGAATATTGCTTTAAAGGTAACCATATTAGTATATGTCCTGCCATCTAGTGACAACTTAAATACCTATCTAACAAACTAAATAATAATATTTCTAAAGTCAAAGTGCACGTGCAGTATAAGTAAGATAACGCTCTAGATTATTCACAGTGTTAGCTTTTATACATATTTATGTGGTTATTAAATATTAAATATGATAATATAATGATACTAAATTTAAATTTACCATTTTAGTATTACAGTTGGTTTAATAAGGTAATGTTTCCAATAATGTCTTTATTTTCATTTCCGATATCTGAGATTTGTCATACTTTCCTTCTTTTACCACTAAACATAAAACATATCAAAAACAGCTGATGCTACAAAACACTGGTCGATTCAGCGCAGTGCACAAGATTCATTCCAAAGAAAGACGGGTTATGCCACTATGAAATATCTTACTATTTAGGTCAGTCTCCAGTGGCTGAGCGGAAAGTCTCGGGATTACGGTACTAAAAAATTGAATTTAATACTTGCAATGATCAAAGCTCAACTAGCCCATTATGTAGTTTTGTACTTTAAAAAATACTTGGCTAGTCAGGGCCGAAAACAAACTTCATGGCATTGGGTCAACAAAGTGAGCGCCATCTTAGAAGTGTCACTAAACTGTTGGTTAAGTTTTTAAAAAATCACATTATCCATAGATTTTTTGTCGTATTTCGCAAAAAAAATCTCTCAAGGGCTCTCTTTGTTTACCATCCCTAACTTCTAAATAAATACGGGTCGAGTGCTCTAACCACCAGGCCATACCAGGACCGTCATTTATACTGTTCTTCAAAATTAGTGCATCACGTCTAATATTTAAATACAATGAAAAGTGGGAAAGATCAGAACGGTCATGCACACATGATCGGTAGAAATTGACTTATAATGGACAGCCTGCTGGAAGGTTTATTTGCTGGAGTGTGTTTATGTTTTCTTATAGCAAAGTCACATCGGGTTATCTGTAGAGTCTACCGAGGAAATCGAACCCCTGATTTTAGCGTTGTAAATCGTAGACTTACCGCTGTACCAGAGGGAGACTTATTTGTTGGAGATGATGTTTCGAGACACTTTCGACGTTCATTATAAATCCATTTTACCAAATAAAACACTTGCTAGCTATAACCTTCAAAGATGTGTCCATGAACAATTGTGCATGATACAAATTCTGCATTGTGAAGAAAGGATAGAAAAAGTTGCAAATACTTAACATATTTACATGGTAAAAAATACTGAAGATAAATACGCATGATAAGCATTAATTAATAATAATTACTAAATCAGTCTATATATTCTTCTGACTGTTCATCTCTCAAACTTTTGAGCTCAAGTGGTAATATAGTTAGAAAAAACAACACCTTTACACCTCTGATAATTAAAGGATAACATTAATTTCAACTAACGTTTTGTAATTTTGAGTGCAATGTTTTAACTTCTAGAAACTTTTCATGAACTTTAACAGTTTAGGGAAACATATGCTTGAAAGTTTTGTTGCTAAGAAACAGTTGATGTTTTAAAATCACTTTGGGCATCACAAACTTTTTTTTGTTCTCATTTAGAAGTAGTTAGTAATTTTACATTTTCTAAGTATGGATGATGGGGTCGGTAATGTATCTACTGAATGGTATAAGTTGATCTCCTATAAACTTCCGTCAAAACTGTGTTCATAACGTTGTATTAAGACGTCTAGAAATGACTTCTAACGCTTTAACAAAAGTTAAACAGTAAACTAAGTCGTTTACTTCCGAAATTTCATGCATTGGAGAATTTCATCAATGATGGTGTGGCCTAAGGCCGAAGGTATTATTCGCATAGGGTTTTCATGATGATGGTTTCAGTTTTGCTGATTATACAGATTATGATTCAAATTCAGACATGAATAACTTGTTGATAATAAGCGAATGAGAGAAGAAAGTTCATGACAAGACAGCTAATCTGTTCATGAAGCCAGTTCTTAAGTAAGAGCCACTGAGGCAGTGGAAAATGAGCACTATCTTGGAATCAACAGTAAGGTTGATTTACAGATTTTAGCGATGTTCCCACCAAAGTTTGTCTGATTTGTGAATTGATATTTCAGAAAACATGTTGATAACATCAAAAACGAAAATATATCTTTTGGTAGGGTAGAAATAGCTAATATCTAAGACGAAAGTCATGAAGCTAGTCTCTTAAAAACTGACGTTTCTTCTTAGAGAATAAGTAAAGGAAGAAGGAAATGGGAAAGTTAGCTGGTGACATAGTGGATCTACTGTAAAAATAACTGGTCTAAGTGAAACACCTGCCTTATTTACCTTAGATAAGCAATATAGTTGTGAAATTCTGTTTCCACTAACGTTTGGAGATCGAAGTTAATATATCTAAATGTTTTTCAGAAACCTAATAGTTTTCAAGTTTAGTACTGTGATTTTGACTTTTGTGGCATTTCTCAGGTGCAGTTTTTTCATAATAGCCATTCTGATTTAATATGACAATTTAATTGTCTTTGTCAGCTAGTACGATAATGAATTTGGGGTGTTGACACAATAATGTCACCAGTGACGTTATAATTCCACGAATTGAAGGGCGCATTCATATACGATGCAAGTCAATGTAATATTATACTAACAAATTTTTAAAACTAATAAATTAATGTAATTTAATAATTACGTACTTATAGTTTTGTTTCATAAGTGAATCATTAAATACAACTCACAAAGGCTGACAGTCTCATAAGATTGTATACAGGTCCCAACTTATGTTTTTCTTTTCATTTATATATGAATTTGTCTTACACGTGGTTTACAAAAGTGTACAACAATATTAACAATTGTATACAGATTTCGACTTCCATTGAACTGCATTTGTTCCTCAAAGATGTTTCTATACTTCCATAGCATGTCTCACCTTATTTTTGAGTTAGCCATCCTACTACTATTATTTTGAAAACTTACCATTCAGATTCAAAAATTATGTCCCCCGCTAGTATGGCGGTAAGTCTACGGATTTACAGCGCTATAATCAGGGGTTCGATTCCCCTCGGTGGACTTAGCAGATAGCCCAGCGTGGCTTTGCTATAAGAATGCACACACACACACACACACACATATTATTATTCTGGATCCATAAAATGTACACTTCTAGTCCCAAGGAAACACTTTCATCCAGTTTCACCATTGATAAAGTAATGTTAAGCTAACTTTTTCTTTATCTGTATCACCATCACCTACTGTGATGACTGGAAAGTTTTCATCAGTATCAGTGTCACCGAAGAAGTGAAAATAGCAGTCAAGTGTGGATACCACGTAATACAAATATATGATATTTATAATTTTACTGTTAAACCTAGAAACCTTTTGAAGAACTATATTGATATGTTTCTTAAATTAGAGCAATAAAGTTCTAGTTTGTTTTCTTGTTGTTAGCATCAGAAGCAAAAGAAGGTTACGTTATCTAGTATAATGAAAAGAAAGGAGTCCAACTGAACCCAGAAAACAAAGTATTTAATCCCGGATAAAGGTCAGTATATCTGAGGGCAAACAACAACTTACCCGTGTGACATCTGTTAAACAGTATCGTTTATTAATGAATAATAAAACATGTTAATAACACTGTTTAATAAAAAAGAAATAGCTCTTCGTTAGAAACATAAACATGATTATCTTACCTGGAAAGATCAAATCTTTTCAATGGTTTTTCACAACAGCATACGCTCACCTCAAATTATATCATACACTAGAGAAATTAGAATTGTCTGTTTTGTATTATGATAAAAGTAGTGTTGTTTACATTTCAGACGAATCAAATGATTTACCTCTGATTATCTTGGCAAAGTTACAGACGAGTTCAATAGACACAATATAACATTCGAGGGTCAGTGGTGGTCCACAAAAGTACGAATACTTACGCGACGACGAAAAATTATGCTATAAGATTAGATGGTTTGCCCTGAATTTTATCAACAGCGAAAAATTAAACTTTCGTTGAAATGTATGATAACAGTTATATATTTGGTCGTTTTTTGCCTTCCATAACTAATCATAAGAATATCTATACAGATTTAAAATTTAATACATAGATATTATAGAACAAGGATTTTTAAAGTTAACCACACAGCTACACAATGATCTATCTGTGCTCTGCCCACCACGGATATCGAAACCAGGTTTCTAGCGTTGGAATTCCGTAAACATACTACTGTGCCACTGGAGTCACAATAAGGAAGAAAAGAACAAATATTGTCCAGTTTACACCAAACAGCACATCCTTCCAGGCTTTAACACCCTTCAGTATGAATGTTTTTTTCCTACAAAGGAATTAACTCATGTGCAGGGCCTTAAAGGTATATCCCAAGTGCCCTCGCACATGGTCTATATAATTTGAATCTAGTTTAATTTATTTATCATTAGAGTTTGAGAGATATAAACGTGTAGAACACTCTTTTACGTGTTTTGGGTCAGGTCCGAAGTTATCTAATCTATTCCTGAATGTCCCCCTAGTAGCACAGCGGATTCACATTGCTAAAAACCGGGTTTCGATGCTTGTGATGGGCAGAGCACAGATAGCCCATTGTGTAGCGTTGTGCTTAATTCCAAACGAGCAAACCTGTTCCTGAAAATATGGCATGGTTTTATGGTGAAATTTAACCTCTGTATACGTAATAAATGTGAAATATTCCAAATATTCAATTTCTCGTAGCATTACACTTTAGGTCTGAAGAAAAGACAAAAATGTCTGAAAAACGGGCATTTTAAATCAAAATTCCGAAATCTAGAAAGTTATTACAGTTTCTTCCTAAATTTAGTTACGCTTAAGTTTGTTTTTAATATGGATGAGAGACATTTATTTTTAAAGTTTTTGAAGTGATATATTAGTTTTCATTCAAGTACTAACGTTCTAGGCTCAGTTTTTTTTAAAAAATAAACCAAGTTGGATATTGCACATTTAACTTTGCATTTAAATGCATACTTTTTTGTGTTTCAAAAATAGTTTTTATTAAAATTACCAAAGCTCTACCCTTTGTATTTTAGTAACTTTTCGGGAAAAAGTGTTTTTCATGATATTATAGAAGAAAGATGCTCTTGATGAACGCTTTTCAAAATGGAACTCTTTCCATCAAAGCTTAAGCCTAGATTTGTCATGAATATTCCGGCTGGCACAAGTTTTATTTTACGTCTGAAGAAGAAACAAATGATAAAAAAACGAAGAAAAACGTGAATTTAAATCAAAATCTCCAGATTTAGAAAGTTATTACAGCTTCTCTCTAAACTAGTCCTTCTTTAAGTTAGTTTTTTAATATGCATGAGAGACATTTCTCTTCAAAGCTTTGGAAGCAATATACTATTTTTCATTGAAGTTTTAATGTTCGAGTCTTGATCTTTCTCATAGAAATAAACCCATTCGGATATTTCACACTAAACAATGCATTAAAATATGAACTTTTTATGTACGTATAAAAAAAAAAGTATTAAAATTACCAAGACTATAATATCCTTGATATTTCATTAAAATTTAAAAAAAAGTTATTTTTCAGCGTATTCTAGGAGAAAGATAATTTGAGGTACGCTTTCAATCGTAATCCATAAATCTTGTAAGTCCATGCAAATTCCATTTAAATTTGTTTTTAATATTGCTACAAGACATTTGTTTTAAAGTTTTAGAAATAATATATTATTTTTGATAAAGTCCTAATGTTCAAGTCTTACCGTTTTTCACAGAAATAAACCAAGTCGGATACTTTAAATTTAACTTTCAATTAACATTTTCATCAAAATAACCACTTAATATTTTAGTAAATTTTCGCAAAAAAAAAATCATTTTTCATGTTAAGCTACCAGAAAGATGCTCTTGACGAACTGTTTTCAACATAGAACTCTTTTCATCAGAACTCCAAAATTTAAGCTCAGATATGGTTAAACCAGCTAACGTCGGTTTTACTTTACACATGACGAAAAGAAAAATGATAGAAAGAATAAAATAAATTAGAAATTTTAAAATGAAATCTGCAAGTCTAGAAATTCATTACAGCTTCTTTCCTAATTTAATCTGCCTTTAACTTTGATTTTAGTTTGGATGAGAGACTTTTTTTAAATTTTGAAAACAATACGCTATTCTTCATTAAAGACCTAACGTTCGTGTCTAACAGTTTTTCAGAGAAATAAACCCAGTCAGTTATTTCTCATTTAACTTTGCTTTGAAATAAGCACTTTTTGTGTGTTTCGTAAAAAGTATTTCTTTCAAAAATACAAAGGTATTTTATTAAAATGTCTTGAAAAATTGTTGTTCATGATATCATAATTAAAAAATGCTGTTGATGAACGCTTTTTATAATGGAATTCGTTTAATCAAAACTCCGAAAGTTAAGCCTGGATTTGCCACGAATATTCCGGCTAGTGTCGGCTTTATTTTATGTCTAAAGAAAAGATAAATGATACAGACGTTACGACAAAAAATAATCTTAAATCAAAATTCCCCAGTAAAGAAAGTTGTTACAGCTTCTTTCCAAATTTAGTACACTTTTGAGTTTGTTTTTAATTTTTTTGTTACGAACATCAATATATAGACAAAGATAAACTAGTGAAAGTGCATGATATTTAAATAAGTGTGTTTTGAAGGGTAATAATTGTGACAAATATTCTTAAATACAAAATCTAACACTATAATCAGTATGTTAAATCAAAATCGCATGAAACAATAAAAGTAAATATCTGGTCAATAACTTAGTTTTTTGAATAGCTTAAAGATAAACTAATCAAACAGATTGTCATAAGTTTGCATGTTAAATAAGTGTCCTTTTCAGGACGATAGTGATTTACATATTAAAAGTCAGGAGGTGTAAATGTATGTTTAAATATAGAAACTAAAAACTATAATCACTAAATAAGTCCCCCGCTGGTCTAAGGATTTACAACGCTAAAACTAGAGGTTTGATTCCCCTTGGTAGACTCAGCAGATAGCTCACTGTGGCTTTGGTAAAGGAAACCAACGCACTCATTAATAAAATATGTACTAAATCATACTAAAAAGATCAGCTGTCTTATTCAATACTTTAAAAAACATTAAATGTGTTAATAACACTATCGCCCCCCGCTAGTACAGCGATATGTCTTCGGATTTACAACGCTAAAATCAGTGGTTCGATTCCCTTCGGTGGGCTGAGCAGATAGCCCTTTGTGGCTTTGCTATACGAAAAACACACACAAACACATAATAACACTATCATATGAAAACACAAGTAAACAATGAAAAAGAGATGTGTTGACTTCTTCCTGCTGTATTACGATAGTACAGAAACGTCTTTGCTAAACGTATGCAATTAAATGTAAGTTAAAATATGCATAAAACCGTTAGTAACCTTACAAGATTTTATGAAACACATTAAATACAAATAAATATATAAATGAAAACATAAGATAGAACCTATATGCAGCCCTTGAGGACTGTCAACCTCTGTAGGTTGTATCTAATTATTTACTTATAAAGCGAAACTGTAAATATATGGTTATGAAACTAGACTAAATTAATAATTTTGAAACTTTGTTACTATAAAGTTATGTTGGTCAACATGAGTCCTCTGATGCTACTTTGGCACACTTTCTGGACAACTTCTACCTGCCGTGGTGGCCTAACAATATGCCTTTAACAATACTCTCTCTAGACAACTTCCATGTCGTGTTCGTTTGTCATGCACCATCTGGCGACACTTTGTGAAACTATGACATCATTATCTCCATCCTTTTTACCTATTGCCCGGCGATCCACCACTAAAGTGACAACTTTTGGGCACATGACAAGCCCCAAACTACTGACATATCTAATTTAGAACTGACAAAGGATAAACAGTCAGAAGCACATGCCACCTACTTAGCTCCTCTTAACCAAATAATGGGATTGGCTGTTATGACTATAATGCACCATAACTGGCACGTTGAACGTGAGCCTTGAATCTTGTGACAAAGGCAGCACACTAGTTTCCAGACTACCTCGGGCACAAATTCAATACATATCACATTTAACGTTTACTTCATGTTCCTCCTTCCTCACCTTAGAATGTGTTTGTAAAGTTTATTTAAGTATACTCCAGTTTTCTTTCAAATAACGTAGTTGTTACATGATCATATTTTACATTTTGTGCACGGTTTTCCATTTTGTTATAATGTTGTTTGCGCAACACAAATAAAACAGGTAAAGTTTTAAAAGAAACACATGCAAGCTGAATCATCACTACTAATCTATGACCTTTACCGACATGGTCAAGTGAATAGGATGTTCGACTCTCAATCTACGCGTTCGAATTACGTAATCAAACATATGTACCTTATCGAGCTTGGTGTCGTTATTACATGACGGTCTATCCAATGTTTCGTTGATGAGGTGTAAAGTACGATCTAACGGTGGGTGGGATTCTTTAACTGCTTTTCCTCTAGTCTATCACTTTTATATCGGGGACGGCTACTGCAAACAGTCATCGAGTAGATTTTTGCTAAGTCACACAAACAATTATTTAACTCAGAGCTATCCATAACTTTGAAATGATAGACAAAAAGGAAAGAAGATAGTTAACAACATCCACCCAAATTATTGGGTTACACCTGATATAATAACAGTGATATGACGTCAATTTTATAGAACGTTCACGACTTCACGTTTTTGCAGCAACGGTCGTGAACAATTATTTCATTCAGCGCTTTGGCATGCTAACCATTAGGCCATGCCTAGCTGTAAAATCAAAAGTAAGTGTTCCTTTGTTGTTCGCTTCAACTAAGTTGTTTTTGTTTTTAAGAAAAGATTACAAAGATAAAGCATCTTCCTATCCTATGATATACGAATGGCCAACCTACCAATTAATAAGAATATTATTCATTTTATTTTTAATAATTATTATAATTATAATATTAAACATACGGTCCCTATATAAAAACAGTGATAACATCGCCAAAATGCAACATTCCCGGGCCATTCTTTGGCAATAAACAAATGTTACATTTTGCATCGTTATAAACTACTAAAGTTATGTACATAAACTACACAACGTGATAAACATAACACCAAATGACTTAAATTTCCAGCTGATTTCTCAAAAAATGTGTTGTAAATATTTTTTTCAGTGCTGTTTATAACATCGTTTAGTTGTAGTGATAAGAAAGGTTTAAATGAATATGTCGGTTGCAGATTAACCACAGAAAGGTATTATAAGGATATTCCTATGCAATTTGGTAATAGTATCGAGATAGAAGACATAATCAGCGTGTTTATGACACGTTTGTGAAGGAAGTTAACTCTTTTAATGAAACGTTTGTCTATAAGCAACTCTCACAGTCTCGTGCTTGTTTTCAGATACATAATAAAAACAAATAATAATACACTTTAATATTTCATTACTTATCTGAAACTTGAAAACAGTGAACTATGGAAATATTATTTCTTCATGGCGGTGCAAAATTCCAAACTAAAACGTAACATTTATGTGTCCATTGTATTGACAAGAGTTAACACTGATATTATGCTCATTAGATTTGGTACGAATTTAGTCCTTTATGTGTCCATAGTATTGACAAGAGTTAACACTGATATTATGCTCATTAGATTTGATACGAGTTTAGTCCTTTAAAAGTAAATACACTGCCAGTAAAACTAAGCGAGCATCGTAAGATCGGATTGTTAAACTAAATGACTAATAACATTAAATAAGAAACTTGGATTTGACTGATATAGGGGCTAGACAGTTAGTCAACAGAGTATACCACCAACTTTTGTCTGAATGAATGGCGAAAAGTGACTGTCACTCTTATAGTATGGTCATGGCTGTAAGGAGCAAAGCGCGTTTTGGCTGAAACGAGTCTCGAGCCGTGAATCTTCTGATTTGAATTACTAGTTCATGTCTAAATCAGGTAGTGTAGCTAGTTAATTGGTCTTTTTAATTACAAAAATAGCAAAAAATATTTTGATAACTAACTGTTGACTCTATTATTTGCTAAGAGTATTTAATTCTCAGATATTCATTTTAATATACTAATCAGTGGAATTTTAGATTCAAAAAAACGTTTTCTTATGCTCGTAATATTATTTCAATACAATGGTTGCTACTATATATGTAAAAACGGCTGATTTTGGTTGAGAAAATTTTTATGTAAAAGAGCGAACAACGTTTCGACCTCTAAGCACGCCCTCTACATTCCTACACTCAGTTACACAACCCCCTTCAAACATTTGGTCAGTTATCGGTCAGTTACCTCTTTCTTTCTTTGTGAACCTGACAATGATCGAAGAAGGTCAAAAACATTGTTCGCTCCTCTACATAAAAATGTTCTCAATCCAAACCAGCAGTTTTCACATATATATTTTTCTCTAAAAGTGGGTTTTCTCGTCAACACTGAATGGTTACTACTTTTTTATTATTTTAGAATTAACTATAAACTTCTCGAGGAGAGGTGTACTTGTCCCATTTGGTTGGTGTATGAACATCTTGGCCTGCAATGGCCAGGTGAGTTAAGGCATGCGACTCGTAATCTGAGGGTCGCGGGTTCGCGTCCCCGTCGCACCAAACATGGGGGCGTTATAATGTGGCGGTCAATCCCGCGATTCCTTGGTAAGAGTAGCCCAAGAGTTGGCGGTGGGTGGTGATGACTAGCTGCCTTCCCTCTAGTCTTACACTGCTAAATTAGGGACGGCTAGCACAGATAGCTCTCGAGTAGCTTCGCGCGAAATTAAAAAACAAAGAAACATGAACTTCTTACATGAAATCTTAAGAATATTTCTATGTGCTGTTGAACATGGTTTAATTTACGTTAGTGTCTGGTTTTCACGATTAGTTTCAGCTTTGGATCAGAAGTTGTAGTTATCACCTAATTTAACTCTAATCATCTTAGCACTAGTTAGAAGGACTCCTGCATCGACAACTCAGAACATCGAGATAAAGCGAATTTAACTAAGTACAGGTGTATAATCTTCGAGTTGACTATCTAAGCAACCACATGCAACCATATGTTATTTCCCGCATCGTAAATTTCAGACAGATGTAATTTTCGTGACTTAGCACAGGACAGCTAGCTTTCTTCTACAGGTAGAATTTGTTGTTTCTCTTCTGGTCTTAAAACATCAATCCGATAAACAATGATGATGTCATAGGAGCTAAATTTTTTTCTATTACATATTTTGCAGAAGTTGACATACGTATTCCTCATAATATCAACACAGAAACTACAAAGAGTAATGGATAATACATTACTTTAGACTTAGTCTTGTGCAAAGAAATTTATAAATCTTAGCCATGAGATTCTCTCCTAGACGGATTATCAGCCGTGTGTTGAGGAATACCACGGTCTTTGTTATAAGGTCATTTTAAAGTAACCATGTTGTTGCCAATGCAAAAAAAACTGTAACGAATTAGTGCTGTTTAAAATAAGAAAACTATCACAGTGAAATAATGAAATATCCTGATGAAAATTTAATAATACACTATAACATTATTCTGTAACTGCATTTGTTTGCAAAAACATTGGCATCACTAACTCATTTTTTGTTTCAAGTGATGCATAAATACGTTTTCCTTTTACCGATTTTTCTCAGTTTAAAAAATATATATTGAGTTCTTGACAGTTTTGTTTAAAGCATTTGATACAGATTGTTTTGTTCTGAAGAAATTCAAAATGTGTCAATATATCAAGTTTTTACTAAGATATGTTTCCTCAAGTACTGTATATATACAAGAGCTTATGTTTCAAGCATTTTTCTTCAAACAGTAAAACTAATGTCATAGTTAGTAGCCTATACACTCATCCAATTCTATTAATTAGTTGCTTTTTTTGGCTTATTATTATTAAATAATTTGTGCAAGGCTTCTTAAATTTTGTAATTTATTATAAAACGAAAGGGGAAAATAAAAAGCAAGCAGCACTATGTTACAAACTCCAAAACCATGCCCTTAAAATGTAAAATTGATCAAAACATCAAAACAAATAACATCCAAATACTACTAACACAAAAAAATATCCTACAATCCATGGAATTGTTGTTTTAGATAACTAATATGAACCACACAAAAAAAATATATATCTTCTAAGTTCACTTACTTGATATCACAGCCACTCAACCTATCAATGAATCAACAAAAGCAAATTCAGGATAACTCTTTTGATACCATTCAAATAGGTAGTTGAATGGAGCCCTAACATGAAAGGACCCTCACAAAAGTTGATATCCCACCAGCCTCTCTCATAATATGTAAAGATCCAGGATCAAATCCTTGCCCATGCCATCACATTAATAAACCTTCTCAATACTTCCTTTGAAGTGACAGGTTAGCAGCCAAAATGTAATATATACACTAATTAGCAATTAGTATCATGAAATAAAAGAAATATACACAGTGAATAAGCTTGTGTTTTTTAACTGATAAGTTCTTTCAATTTTATACAACAGACTATTTGCTGTGTCCACTGAGGAGAATGAAACTTCTAATTCTAGCATTGTAAATCAAAAGACTTACCATCGTCCCGACGGAGGATATTATGTTATATGAATATGAGACATGGAAAGGATTAATGGAAACTAAATCTAAATTAAACAGTTTTGAAAGTGAATGTCTAAGATACTAAAGATATTATAAGAATGAAGGTGAACAGATTGCCAAGACAAGTAACTGCTGAAGGCAATTGGAAGAAGGAGCAGAGTAAAATTCATAGTTACTTAACATAGAATATTATAAGGATACACAGAATGAAAAACTGTACAGAACAGAGATAGAGGAATGGGCAGAAAACCAAATGTCTTCATAGCTTCCTTAAAAACTATTTGATATGTAGAAAGGACTGATGATGGTAACACAGTAATTAAATAAGAGACTTAGGTGACTGTATAGGAAACTAACCATGATGACTTATAACCAGTCAAATACCTAACAGTTATGGAATATTACACAAAGCCATGGGGATGTTTATTCAAATTACATGTTAATACTCAATAAAAAATATCACACTGCACATTTCTTAACTTGTTTATTGTGAAAGTTTTTCAAAAAAAAAAACACCAAAGGCAACAATCTTTGAAATGTTTGTTCAACTAACTACAATATCACAAATTAACATTCCCACTGAAACTCATCATAAGGAAATGACATAATCAGTTGTTTAACAAAAAGAGCTGTTTAATCAGATAAGAACATTAAAACAGTATTAGTTCAAAGAAGGAATGTGAAAACATGAAGCAGTGAAGGAAACAAGCAAGTTGTGGTATATAAATAAAAATGTACATGAAATCAGAATTTAAAATACACACAGAAATAATTAATCTGATAAAAATGAGCAAAA
The DNA here is from genome assembly GCF_004210375.1 of Tachypleus tridentatus. Taxonomy (NCBI): domain Eukaryota; kingdom Metazoa; phylum Arthropoda; class Merostomata; order Xiphosura; family Limulidae; genus Tachypleus; species Tachypleus tridentatus. Next base: position 72,250,290 of record NC_134825.1, read on the forward strand.
TACACTAATTTGCACTAATCATAGAGAATTGTGGACTAGGAAATTGTTTCTTTGCACTTAGTTCACAATAGTTAATTTCCATATTACTTTACATACAAGTAACATGATTTAGATATAAAACACTGTTCATGATCTGTTACAAAACTCCATTCTTCAAAATTACCTATTCAACCAAAATAACTGTAGGCCAAACAAGACTAGACTACACTGATATCACAAGACATAGTGGTACAAATAGCATTTCACTCTATACTTAGCTATGGTATCAAAATATGTAAAACTAGTTTAAAAATTTGAGTTTGAATATATATGACCTACTGAATAAAAATATTAATTTTACATCTGCAGTGAAACAGCTAAAGACAATTTCAAATTTGGGAAAGTTGTGACAAAATAAATTCACTTAAAACTTACTGCTGAGATAGATCTTGTTTTTCACAAATAGTAATAATTTTTGTAAGGCCTCATTAATAAGCAGTGGTAAAGTGAATGCTCATATCATAAAATTAAGCCTACTTTTAACAAAATATAGTAAGGTCAGCTAATGTTGTGCTACTGTAGAATGGACTTCACTAGAACTGTTAAACACAATTTTAATCTACAACCAACAAAAAAGCACTGTGCAAACTGCACTTAAATGTTAATAAAATATCAAGTTTCCTTGCTGTATGTCAAAAAACAGTGATTAAATATGAGTAAACGACTGTATTGGAACTTTTCTACAAACTCTGTAAGAAAACAGAACAATTATAGTGCTGGTAATAACCACAATAATGTGTAATGGTTTCAGAATAAACAGAAGCTATATACAGGAAGAGAATAACATGGCAACTGTAAGTGCATTTATATTACTGAAATATGTGGTAAAAAATTGTACAAGCAGACCTATCAGGCCTATTAAATATATGTATGCCACATGTTAAATATCAAATCAGCACAAGCAATGAAAGCATGTAATAAGCTGGCACTTTTTTTGCTCGAAAATAAATTTATATCAAACACTTTCTACGTGTGTAATTAGTGAAATTATAAAACAAAACTAAAACTAATTATTTATATATTAACAAATCTTGCTATTCTAAAAATTTAGTTATTTTTGAAGGTATAAACTCCATTACATATACTCATATGCATGTCTTACAAAACCTCTTCCAAATCTAATAACAATCAAAAAGTGTGTGCGTATGGCCCATACAAATGCTGAGGTCATGTTTAAGAATTGCATTTCTGAGCAACGTCAGTAAAAAGAATAAATTAATAACAGCAAGAAATGAAAATAATGTTAAAACACAATCACAACATCCCAGAAATATACACATTTAATTAAGATAAGAAGTTAAAACTTTGGCATCAATTACACATTTTACTCCACTTCAAAATAACAAAATATACGTTGTGTTAAGATCAAAGTTGCAATGCTACCTACAGAAATTGTATATGAAGAAGAAATAAAGTCCCAAAGTTAGTTAAAATATTGCACTTTAAATGTATAACTTTTTCAACTTCATATTAAGATACAGTCAGGTTGTATCCAATGACTGTGTTCAGAAGATACAAACCATTACATACATGGGGTGGTCTATTTGTTTCAGCAACACATACAAAGCAAGATTTGTTTGACACACTGATTAAATTGACCAGATAAATTTCACTTCAGAGAAACTGAGCCTTACAGTAATATTTAGAATATTCTGTTTGTGCATTTGTATAAAGCAAAGTAGATGGAAAACATTTTATATGATACAAAGTAATAACAACAGCTCAAACAAAACAAAATTCCATAATAAGCAGTAGCATTATTGAATGGCTTGCATTTTTGCTAGATTTTAAATAAATATTTATCACTTATATGCAAGATAGTTTGTTATAGTTATTTCAATTGTAAATGCAAATTTTATGATCTGAAAAACAGTAGTTAGAGAATAAGTTAAGTGAAATCTGTTATAAATATTATCCAATTTTTAAAACATTCAGAACTTAAAATGACAGAATTTATAGGTATATATAGAATTAAAACTAAAAATCCATGTCACAGTACCTCACATTGTTACTTCTGATAAGTAATCTACACTGATCAGTTGCCTTTTTTTTTATCATTAATGCTCTCAATTTTCAAAAATAAAATTCTACATTTCAAGGTAATCCTCTGTTCTACAACAAAAGATTAAATCAGCGATACTAAATATATATATATATATATATACACAAAATAATTTAATGGTAAATAGCTCTGTTACTACTTACATGTTGATGAAACCTCACAACTTCTGTTTAAAATGACCAGATCTTAACATGTATTTTATGAAAAGGTACTTTTGCATAACAATATATGAATGAAATATTTCTATAAAGTGAATAGGCACAGCATTATTTTTAACAAGTGATAAAGTTGTTGCATTTCTCAACCTCTCATAAACAAGACAAACATGTAAACTGCTGACTAAAAGAAAATTAATATTTCTAAAGTGAAGAAAGGCACAATATTTATCAAACATAGATTTCAAACAGAAATTAATATATGAAAAATATGACATTATTTTAAGCTTAATCAACAATGTTCTTACAAGTGCATTTAATAACAGTCTCAAAGGAATTGTCTTTTGAAAACTTATTTCTAATTATAGCACTAGAACTCTACTGTTTTTCTATGGAAAATATAACAATATATTATATTCAAGAGTGCATAATCAGATTTTAATATACAATAAATAACTTTCACCATGAACATTTTTTAATAATTTATAAATTGTCTGTACAGTTTTTGACAGTTCTTATAGCTAACTTGTACTCTACCAGAGAAGAAATATCTGATTTATCTAGCCCTCCTCAACAACAACAAAAAAACTTCTGTTTAAATGAGGTCATGAAAACAGAATTAATAAAAATAAGTATAAAAGATATTCAACTAAAAAACTTTGTAAATAAATTACCCTTCTTTTAAGTATTGAGAATATAAAATGAAACAAAGCTAAATTTTAATATAGCTACACACCACACATCAAATCACAATCATACAATTCTTTGCAAAGCATCGAAAGCCACTTACAGAGAGTAGAATTTTCTAAAAAGTCACAGTGATGAGATGATTATAATAGAAATAAGAAAACCAAGAGAATGAAATATTAAAACAAAGGCAATCATAACTTTTAAACATCAACAACCATCTTCTTATGAACATCTGTATTTCCAACAACCTGAAAAAAAAAAATAATCAGAATTTAGAAAAAATAATTTTGCATTGAATACAGTTTGGTATAATTTTAAAATTTCTTACACATAAATTAATCCTTTATATATAACGATCTACTTGGACAAATAAAGTAATATTTTTAAGCAGTAAAAAATAAGAAGGTACACCTTATAATGTAAAGTTTATTTTAAATTACGTCCATTACACAGATGGTCACTGCTCAATTCCACACTGTTATTTCTTCACATATAAAACACTTCAGGATTATTGTAATTTCTTCACATATAAAACACTTCAGGATTATTGTAATTTCTTCACATATAAAACACTTCAGGATTATTGTAATTTCTTCACATATAAAACACTTCAGGATTATTGTAATTTCTTCACATATAAAACACTTCAGGATTATTGTAATTTCTCACTATAAAACTACTTCATACTCACACCACAAAACTCTTCAAAGGATATCATTCCATCTTCATCTTTGTCAGCAAAAAGAATAGTTTTGTCTACAATCTGCTGGAGTTGTGTCTCTTTCAAGTTGCTTCCTACCATCACCTTCAATACCTGGAAAAGCTCTCCATTGGAGATATAACCATCATTGTCTATATCGTAGATCCTGAAGGCAACTACATACAAAATAATAAATCTTTTCAATGTAATACTTAAAATACTTCTCTTCATAATCTCTATTATTTCTTTCAATATTTTAAAATGTAGACTTCAAAAGTGAATGTTTCTTATTTCCAACTTAACTATCCATGGACAGTGGTAAGATATTAAAAATAAAACAGAACAAGCTGTAATCTTTGAAAATGCTATGGATTTCATAAAATCCTTACACTATTGAAGTTATTTGAGGAAAGCTGCTTTTCCAGACAGCTTCTACCTTGGGTTTGTTGTGAAGCTTGAATCTTAAAACATTGTCATCAACTACTGAAGGCAGGATCTGTTCACAAAAGTGCATTTTCAAATACCAAACACACTGCCTAAAGCTACCTTTAACAAAAAATTAGTTAATACATTCTAAGACACAATCCTAATTCTACTCATAATGGTCACAGTACAACGATATCTTTAAATTGACATAGATTTTCAATCATGTGTTATTTTGTTACATAATCTTAAGTCATTACAGTGGAGTAAATAATAACACACAAGTGTTGTACCCTAGCATTTTTATATGTTTTTAACAAAACTACATATCTAAACACTGCATAAATATTTAATTCTATTTTGATGATTTTGCAAAATTATTATGGATATTTATATAGTAGCGTATTACATGATCATGTACAAAATTGTATGCACAAATTCATTCATTGCTTTAAGTACATAAATTAACAATATTTGATGTAACTGAAGGAAGACAGAAGATGCAATTACAAAATAGAGTATCACCACTACAGTACAATTTAATAGCAGCAAATAAAAGAAGCTGTTGGTTTGATAAAAGAAAGGTGTCTATTAATTTCCTAAGAAACACTATAAAAATTTTTAATTCAGGTTCTATAAATATAATTAATTTACATTGTCTTATCTTGATCAGGTTTTAAGCTTTGTGTTTTCATTTAAATCTTTTAAACATTAACTTAGATGTAGTTCCTGCATTTCAAGAAATCTTAAGTTTTTATAAGTATTATATTTTTATAAACATTGTAACTGTTAGTTTTGTTTGTGTCCGTTAAATGCTAGTTTATATTTACTTTCTGGTACTTCATTCCTATGTTTTGTTTTACTCTTCTTATTTTATGTTTTATTCTTATGTTGTAATTATTACAAGATTCCAGAAGGTGTTAGATTTTAAAGCATTGTTGTTGTTTGTTATTAAACACAAAGCTACACAAAAGGATAACTGTGCTGTGCCAACAACAGATATCAAAACCCAATTTAAAGCACTAGAAGTCTGTAGAATGACTGCTGTGCCACTGGGGAGGCAATTTTAAAGTGACGCTAAACATAATTTTACCTGAAAAGTCACACCGATTGTGATTTTTTCATCCATGAGATTAGTTTTGTTTTTACCAGTATTAAATGCTGTAGTCAAAGTTTTACTTTTTTTTCTATGCAAGTGTTTTCACTACTTTTAGGTTTTCTCTCTTATTATTATTTCACAATAATAATGAGGTTACAAGAAAAGAAACAAAGAATTCATTATTAAACTTTATTATATAAAATATATTAATGTGAAGCTTCAGTATGTGCAATTATTAAAATAATAGACTATATACATATAGCTTGTATGGATTCTTGCAATGAATGAAAGTAAAATAAAAATAATCTTTGCAATACCAGTAGGCCAAGCAGGTTGTTTCAGAATCTGTCTAATCTATTAACCCCTACAACATTGTACAATTATAAGCAAAAGCCATTTGGTGTGCCTAACCTAACTTTATTACTCTTTGCACTGGGAAATGAAGACTGTATTTATTTACTTTCACAGCAACAAGTGCATGCTAATGATCATGATATCAACAACAATCTTATAGTACTGCATGAACTAACTGCCTTTGGTCCCATCCAAGTCTAAACATGTGCACTGATTGGTTGAATTTAAAAATAAAAATAATAAAATGGTGCAGCATAAGTAATGTGTTGTGCAATCACAGTGCTTCATTCCTGAAGAAACAGAAAGAAGTGCTGAATATGACAGTAAAATCCTAGAAACAAAGATTGATTTTGGACTCAAATACTTCAAAAATAGTTCTAGATTCAAGTTCTATTCAGCACAACATTACACACAAACAGAATGGGAAAAAATACTATAGACCAGGATGAAGTTTTCAGTTGCCATGGTGACCTGTCACCCAGGAACTATCAATGTCTGATTTATGGTTATTCTTGTGAGGCAATTGAAGGCTTGCATGAGTCACCAGCCTCTTCACCATACCACCAACTCCATTGCATGAACTTTTCCCATGTCTGGTGGCAGAAAAATGCCATTCAGTGGACAACTGATAATCTTCAAAATAGTATCATAGATTTACAAGATTTTTAAAATTCTTGTGGCACTGTGCTTTTTGTGTCTGATTTACCTTTGTATTTATTATATTATGAATCTTAAACTCAGCCATATCTGCATAACTGTAATGCATACACAATATATTTGCATTGCCATGTGATCTAACTAGTTATGCCAATAAACTTGTTCAGAAATGAATTAATTCTTTCATGTTTCTTACAACTTAATTATTTAACATTGTGAAAGGCTGGTTAGAATATTTCAGTGAGATTCATAAAATTCTGACAGGTATTTTTCAAAATTGTATGGATATATTTGCACACAGTAACACACCTGAACTAAATATTTTTAAAAATAAAAATCGTATAGTCAGATAATACTTTAAAAAATTATAACTCAAAAAGTAAGTTGAATACCATCTTGAGTTTTTTTTTTGTAGATCCTATTCAGAGATGTGAGAATATATGGTAAAAATCTGAAAAGGCTGAATAACTGGTGACATGGTAAATCTGTAGCCTGAAGCAGGGCTATTTTTAGCTAAATCAAAAAAAGTTGTATGCAGCTAAATTTGTTTACAGATCTAACAGACTTTTAATTACAACAATTCCTGATTTATCAACTGATATGTTATAGGAAATTTGAAAAAAAAATTGTTTGATATTAAGTCTTAGAGCTATGACTTATTACATAAACCAATGTTTTTAACGACTTTGGGTTTTCAAGTGATTTTACAGGCTCACTATGAACATCCTAAGAAAGATAAACTTGGTTTAAGACTATTTTTTTTTTAATTATCTGAGATTAATTCAGTCAATGTAGCAAATTTCAGCCTTCTACCACCATTACTCTTGCAGCTTTAAGCAGCCAAAGTGGCCCAAAAATGAATTTGCTGAAAATAAAAAAAAATAATTAAATTTTACAGGGCTGTATATCAGAAACTGTTAGAAATATTGATATAATCTTTGGCAATTTTTCATTATATGGGTAGATGAGCACATGTGAATTTTTACAAGGCATTCTGAGGGGGGTCACCTGGAAAATTTTCCAAAATCTGGATGATTTGACATGGAATGACCCACAATGGGTTTAATGTAATACATGCAATGAAAAAAACCAAAAAAAAGGCTTAAAGCTTCAAAAACTTGAAACATCTTAAATGGATCACACAATATTACTACCAATAATGATCATGATATTTACACTATATTTGGTGGGTATATTTATATAATGTTTCATTTTTCATATTGACAATGTTGATGTTATAGACTGGACCATATTGCACAACTTAGACTAGAGCTTGCTTTCTCAGCAAACATTCTGGAAAAGAAAAATAAGCAACATGAGCTACATTACATGTTAGAGCAAAAATGTTCATAATGGTAAATTTTATGAGTTAATTTAGAGCTTTCACAAAATTCTTTTATGTTTCAGATGCAAGCAGGATATTTTGCTTAGACTGCAGGAATTAATGAAATGAATGAATCAACAAATAAGCTAAAATAACAATGGGATAAATTTAGTGGAAGAGATATAGAAGTGAAGAAAACTTCCTGTGCAATGGTATCTTGAATTTTATTTGAGTTAAACTGATTAGATGATTATAATGAAAAGGAAGTTAAAAATAATAAAGTGATACTCCTTTATACCAAAACAAGAATTTTTTCCATAAAGTTGTTAAAATCAGAAATTCTGATTTATGTGTTGTATGTTAAGATGCTATTGGTATAAATGATTCTTTGTTGTAGAAAGATATTTCACATCTACCCTAAATATAAAAAAGGACTAATGGCAACTTCATGTGTAAAAAATGAACTGAAAACTTAAAAAGTTAGCAACATATAAAATTTGGAGACTGAAGAATAAGAAAAGATGTCTAATCATGTTTTCTAATAAATCTTTTGAACAGAATGTTGGCAATAACATAACTATGTAAGAGGATAAGTTCCTTTACCAACAGATACAGGCTTATTAGAAAAAAGTCTTAGATGATTAGTTAAATAACTATAGTAGTTACTTTACCAAACAAACTTTGTTTGTTGTGTAAATTAATCATCCTAATGGTGTAATTTTTTTTCTGTGGTGTATTCATTTTATTGTTCACATAAAGTTAAAAACTCTTGCATGTGGATGATAGGAAACAAAATAATTTTTTTCAGGTTTCATACATATATTTAAGTAACCAAAAAATAACAAGTTACTTCATTGATACCATAGAATTCAATTATAATTTATCAAGTTTAATAACTAAGCTGTATTTGTATCTAAGAAAATATGAAATCAAAAACACACTAAAGACTCAACTTACCAGCTAAAAGGTTTGTTTTGAAAGACAGAGAGGATGCTGTTATATTGAAAATAGCTGAGAAAATCACTAATGGGACATTCAGATTAGTTATTCACATGTCATATATAGAAGTGTATATAAGGGACCATTTCCAAAAACAGAAAGAGGTGAGAAGAGGTCACTGTGTTTGATTTGCTAAATATAGCAAGAGCTAAGCAAATAGAAAAGATAAAAGGTTTTTATTTTATATTGTAGCTTTTAAATGTTAGTAATTCAAGTGTCTAATTCATACAAAACTACATACTTTGTATTTTAACATCACAAACATCTAATCTGAGCCACTACTGCATTCGATGTTTAGATGTGTTTAATATTTAATTTCAAATTAGGAAGTTAAATAATGTATAATATGAAACTTTGGATCATAATTTGCAATTTCATACAAAATTTAAAAAAATAAATTCATAAAATAGTAGTTCAATAAAATTTTGAATACATGTCAACAAGTGTGATGACCCATCAGGAAAGGGTCAAGAAATAGTGATGTAAGTAAAATAATTATCCTAATATAGTAATTTCCTGTGGCATTTTTCCTTTTTTTAAATTTTATTTCACATTCAATTAAGAATAGTAAAGTGGGAATAAAAAGCATAAAAATTATCTTAATTTTGAGTAAACTTCAACTTCAAAAAAATTTATTTCACCAATAATTAAATGTTTATATTTATATATTTAAAAAATGAAATATTCAGAACAACATGGAGACTCAAGGGTGAAGTAACAGCAAAATCTTGTATGTAAATTAAATTTGTTAGTGTATCAACTTAACACAATACAAAATTAAAGGCATTTATAGTGATATATATTTCTGCAGCTTCTACAACTAAGATTACAATAATTCGGTTACCACTAGTCACAAGATGGTATTAAAGAGATCAAGTTACAACACAAGCAATGTTGAAACAGAAAATTAAGGGTTACAAAAAAATAAAGAACCATGAGCATTACTCACACTTTAGTTTAGATTCCTTATCTCCTTTCACACTAAACTGAGACACACCTTGAATAAACTCTAAATAAAAAAAAATCATTAAACCAGTAATTACTTCTAATATTTAATTTTTCTTAGTCACATACTTAAATTACACTGTGGCCTGACAAATCATTTACATGTGAATGTTCAAGTAAGAGAAGATAAGTGTCCTTAAAACTTTATATATATTTTTTTATTAGTCATACTGTGATATAATATCACAACTATTAACGTTAAAGTCATGTGTCACCAACTTCAGGATTATAAGAAAAAATAACAGACAAAAGAAACTTCTGTTCATTCATTTATTAATTAATAATGTGAACAATTTCATGGAACTACAATATCTTAACATCTGCAAATCACCAATTAGGAAAAAAGAAATACACTAAAGATGTTTAATTTATTTGTGTTGTAAATCCAAAGATTTTCCAAACACTTTCCCAGCAGGGAACTTAATCTTTTGGAAAAATAGTCAATTATAATCACTTTGTGGATATACCACCAAGAAGTTATTATACATGTGAACCTACTTCTTTACAACCCATTTGTTCCTCCATCATAAAATGGAATAAATTGCAGACATTGTGAAGATCATCATTGTTTTTAGTGCATAAAGAACAGCTAACAGAAAAGGTTTTCACTTCTAAGAGCATTTTGCCTTTATAGCTTATTTATTAAGGTAATTTTAAAAATATAAGTTGCAATTAACTACTTGCTTATGATGAGGTAATCTAGTAAATAAATGACACTTCCTTTGCCTTTTAATCCTTTATTAACTATATGTTAATTCAACTATAATTTTCCAAAAACTTGGTGAAATATTCTGTAATCCTGTCCTGAAAAAATGAGCATACCTTTAAAATCAACTTCCCCATTACGGTCAGTGTCAAATATGTCAATTACTCTTTGCACCAATGGGTTTTGCTGAAGTTCTGGTAAAGACATAAATTCATCCACACTGAGAGAGCCAGAGTTGTCCAAATCCAATTTTCGAAATCTTTTCCCAAGTCTCTTGATTTCATCAGCATCAACTAAAATATACAAAAAAAAGAAGATCTTTAACCTATATTCTATAATAATAACAAAAAAGTATGTTACATGTTGGAGATTTAACAGGGATGGACTAGTATGCACTATCTTAAATTTCAGAAGAGCAAAAGATGTTTTTACAGGTGCTTGAAAAATCAGAACATTTTCCAACAGAGCATTTCTTAATTATTATAGCCAAACTTTGATACAATAAAGGAGCATATAATTGATGCTTTATTCAAAACATGGATAATGTTTCAGAGATTAAGAATGTGCATAGTTTTAACATGCTTTCAAATTCAATTTATAAAGCTACAAATAAGCAGCTCTTAGCTAAACACACTTAAACCCAAATGTGAAAGATGTTTAGAAATTATCTTGTGAAGTCTCAACTCTCTTTTATATCTAAATTCCATTGTTTGGCAATTGATTGACCAAAAGAAAATCTTGCATTACTGATGTGTTATATGAATGATGGAAAGAGTGCAGATTTGGTGAACTAAGATTTTCAAAAAGCTGTTTACAAGATACTACAAAGAAAATTAGCTAAAACATTATTGCACTACAGAGTATTTAACTGTATTAAAGGTGGTTGGATGAGAGAAGGCAAACATTGTTATTAATTCGAGTCTTCTCATACTGGATCTTTATTACTAATTTTGTGCCTCATAAAGATAGTGCTAAGGCCTTTCCTTTTCCTTAGACCAATAACACTGATAGGAAATAATTAATAAATAATTTAATAAATTATTAAAGTATCTTAACAACACTGAATTAAGGTTTCTAGCCCCACTGAAAATGTTTAAGTGCTACAAACATCAGGTAAAGTGTTAAAATTATTAAAATTCATAAAAAGGAATCAAGATAAATAAAAAAAATTCATTTCTGAATTAAAAACATAATCAGCATTAAATTCAATTTTTATATCTAGTTTACAGTAGTAAGAGAGAAACTACAGTAATACAAGTTATAAAAAACTTTCTGTAGCATAATTTTAATTATAATAACTCACCAGTATGACTAACAGGTAAGTTTAAACATCAGTATTAGTCACCTGAAGTTGGCCTTTCCAGTCCTGGTTTCGAGTTATTTGACATTACGACCATTTTCTAATTTCATATTGAACTAGTTGTACTTTAATTCGTAAAAAGGAATCGTATTAAAAAAAAAAGGCATAGTTAATGAATTAAAAACGTAAATGACATTAGAAAGGTCAATAGCCTTCAAAAAACTAAAAACATTTGTAAGGTGTACAGTGTCACCATCGCCAATGACACTGTCTAACATTATTAATAAACCTTGGGACAAAACGTCTAAAATGGTGCCATTGTTGAAAGTCATAATGACAGCAAGAGAGTAAAATGTGGTTTTTTTGAGACCTGAATGTCACACAGAGAACACATTAGTGCAGTCTCAGATAAAAGAAACGATGAGTTAAAAAAACTGTGATCAATGCATAGTCTAATTCAGACAACTTCCTCTTTCCAATCCTTATGGAAGCAAGATGGCCAAAGTCCAATAGAAGGTTTTATTTGAAAAAGCTTGTTTTCACATTGCTCACACCAAGTCGACTGCCAACTGTAAAGCTAGTAGAGAATTAAGCAAGTCTATGTGATCGAGGACAAGATAAATGGCATACAGTTCAGCAGTAAACAAACTGTAAAGAGAATTCTGTGTGCAACCACTGAACCACAACAAACCATGGCAGAGCCCACAGAGTCACCTGATTTAAAACCATCTGTATAAACAGGAATGAAAGGATGGTTTGAGAAATGTTCAGAAAACAACATACAATACTTCCAATTGGGAGTATTTACGTTTCTCAGATGATTTAATGAAAGGTCACATTTGAGGATTATAATAAGCCATGGTGGGATGGGCTGACCAGTGGATAGAGCTATGTTATCCAAGGACAGACCCAATTCATCCAACTGCACCTGGATACTATGGCCAAAATGAACAATAGCAGATCATCTGTTCTGAAAAAGCATCACCCACTAGGGAAGGAAAACATAACCCCAGGTGAGACACTGTGGTAAGGATCAAAGTTTAGAAGCATACAGTAAACACAGTTACAAATGGCAGAGGTATAGAAGAGGTTCATGAGACTGTGTGTAAGCTCTGAATTGATGATGAATGGGGTCCAGCATCTTCAAGGCCAAAGTCCTGGCAGAGCCATAGATCAGTATCCAATAGTCTAGTTTTGATCGAATAACAGCATAATACAGCTTTAGCACAGAACATCGACTTGTTCCCCAAGTGGTAGAAGAGAGGACACTGAGGATGTTCAATGCTTTTGTACATTTGACCTGTAGCTGCTTGATGTGTGGTATATAAGAAGAATAGCAAGAGAAGCAGGAGATAGATGGTGCAGCATCTTGTAGTGCACATCATCAGGTCCGGCCGATGTACCACCAGATCAATGAAGGGCCAGTTTGAGTTCCACCAGTGTAAAGAGGCAATTATAGTCATAGAGGCAATCAGCTCGAAAGGAAAGGTGATTGCTCTGCCTGAGGCTTGATGGCTAAGAAGGTGGAGGATGAAGCAGAAGTGCTAGATGCCCAGCAAAAGATTCCACCTAGAGTATTGGCAATGTTCCAGGCATCAGCTACTTCTTGGCCATCAGAGGGCAAGATCAAGAGGGGAACAGAATTATATTGTTCACTGACCATTCGAATCTTGTCCCATATGACTTTGGAACTGGTAGAAGATATGCTGATTGTGAACTTAATCCAAGATTCCTTTTGGCTTTTATGTCTCACTAGTGACTGACTGTATTATACAGGCAGCTGCTCAATGTCATTTCTGTACAAAGAAAACTGCCAAAAGGTGACTGTATCAGCAGATTTCAGAAATGTTTCCTGTAAGGAAAGAACTACAGAATTGTCAGAAACAATCAGTGCTTTGATGTCATCCAGTTTCATTTTATTAAAGTAGCCATTGTTTATTTTTGTATAGGCAAATTGGGTGGAGAGCACTTCTGTTTTCGACCACATCTTTTTTCTTTATTCGAGGGAGGTCTGTCGACCATCACCGATTCTGCCTTGGGTCAATTTGGCAGGTCTTTGTTGTTAGAAGAGAATTCCAGCAACTGAGGACATGAACAAATGATTGTTTTGCATCTTGGGACAGGAGAAATATATATATTTGATGAAATGCCCATATCTGAAACCAAAGGAAGTGGACTTTGGGGTTTACTGGAATATATGTTAGGAATAGAGATGGGTGTTGACATTGATTCATCAACTTTTTAAACATAGAGGTCAAAAGACTTTTCATATGGTTTAAGAATGATTCTTTTGAAGGCACAGAGAGATCTGTCTGCACTCCCACTGTAGTAGTGGAACGAAGTGCAGCAGCATATGTTCGAGATAAAGTGGTGGACAGCAACTTTCCAGCCTCAAGGTAAGTAATGTTTTGAATCATTTTCAAATGCTGCACTTCTTTTCCTTCCAACCATTTAGGGCAAGAATGAAAGTAGGATGGGTGAGAGCCATTGCTATTCACATAACGAGGGTCCATTTCACACATCAAGGAACCACAACATGATGTCTTTGAGCGACTGAACCACTGACACTGCAAACATCTGAGAGGGTTTGAAATCTGTGGCTGTACCTTACAATTAAGACAGCCTGTCATGATAGTGGTAGGTGGATACAGTGATATAAATGTTAAAATGAGAACATTGGTGGACACCATAATTCTATCTTTTGAGTGGAAATATGCCTCACTGTAGAAACTCCTTGGGTGGAGAAAACAAACAGAATCTTCAACTTACGGATGTACTTTAAATCCCTATCAACAATAACTCCTCATGACAAATTCAAAGTAGCATGGGACATAACCTCAATGGGAATATCCCCAATCACCTTTGAATGTGAGAGAAGTTCATTGTGTTTAGATGTGGATGTTTCCACCAATGTCACCAAAGCAAAACATTTTGACTGACTTTGGGAGAGCCAGCAAGTCCTTTCTGAATAAAAAGGGAGCCATTTGCCCTAAATATTTGTCTGAAAGAGAATGTAATATGAGAAAATGAGGTACAAGTGTTACAGATGTTGAAGATTGCTGCTCAGAATCTTCAATACGTGGTTGTTTACGTATGGACCATTTTCTTCACTATTTTTTTAAAGTTTTTATTTGGGATATCCATAATAAAGAGAGTTTCCATGAAAATGATCCCACCAACTTTGGAGCCCTGTGAGAGGACACACTACAATGCCAAACAAGGACACTGCAGCAACGCCAGGGTTTCGTGAGCACTATACCCAAACACCAGCATCAGATACAATGTCCATAACACTTGTTGAGAACATCCAACACTGATACTTGGATAACCCTAACCAAACAGACCAGCTGATTGACCCTAGGGGACCACCCCAAGGCCAAAGTGGTGTGTTAGGGTTGGACCCCTCAAGCACCAAGATCCTATCCTCCCCTTCACGGGTAACCACACACGACAAACACGTGGGTGGATGTTTAGATTCCAGAGAAGGTAAACTGAAAGAACGAAACCTTCCCTAGGAGGTCCCCTCACCATGTACAGGAATCCACACTGAGGGGAAGTAGAAGAGAATATTGTAATGTAAGTAAGTGAACCAAGCCAGTGAAAGATATTTTAGCTCAATCCCACAAGGAAAAAGGTGGGTAAACAAGGATGAGCCTTTGGGTGTAGAGTGGCTAGGTTGTGGCAGAAAAATACTTGGTATGTCAACTACATTCAAAACCTCCTCATGAGATACCAACTTCTCTGTGAGGGTAGGATGAGTATTACACAGTCTTCTCCTCAAACCTACGAACTGAGGATTAACAACTCTGGTTCCCAGATATCACTTAAGGATTAGCTCTGAGGTATTGATCTAGAAATTTAACATCTGGTATCAAAAACATGTCTATTGCATGGAAACAACCCCCCCAAATGCAGCATAGGCCAGGACTATACAAATAACAACCCCATAAAAAGAGAACATGGGACAGTCAAGGACAGAACTGTAACAGTCTTACATACCACAGTTGTGACCAATAAAACATACAGAGAAAATTAAAGGAGGAAGACAGATAACTGAAACCTGTGTGAGGACTTACGTTGATTGGTTCACTCTAATCCAAAACCTCTTCATGGGATACTGACATCCACATTACAGCAGGATGAAGGCTCCAAATCAAAGGGATGAACTGCATTCTGACATCTCACTCTGTTGTATTGGTTATCGTAAAGAGGAGGATATTATGCATCTTCACCCTCAGAAATCTCCACCTGTTTTACCCATATTATTTAGGTTGTGATGGGCATATTTATGAAGCAAAATATTGCAAGGTTATACTCCATCAAGTGGTCATGTGGTACACCCTGTCTCCAAGGTGAGCATATGAAACCATGAAAGATAAAATGTGAGCCAATATGGAAGGATAGTGCAGATTTAGAGTAACAGAATAGCTGGTCAGGCACAAATCTCACCTTTGAAGTCCATGGACTATGAGAAGAAGAAAATATGTTTTGAGGGAAGAAAATGGTTCAAATGGTAGTAAAGAAAGGAAATGTAGGACCACAGTAATATCTCAATCTAGAACAGCAGGACACCTACAAGGGTGACATATCTGGAAGCAATGTATTATCATGTTTACAAAAGAGGAAGTAAAATCCCTATGTTACTGGAAAAAATTAAAAATGAGATAAAGTCACCTGATATCTGGAAAGTAAGGAGACTAAAGACCCAAGTTGAAGAGCCAGCTTAGAAATTCCACCACATAAGCCATGGTAAGTTTTTCTGTGGAAAAATCCCTAGTAGTAGACCAACTATGGAATAACTTTCAATTGAATTGATACACCTCTAATAAAGATAGATGGATGAAATTACTAACAATGAAGAAACTTACTGTGTAAAATCAAATTGTCCCAACAAAGACCAGATAAAAAGACATGTGAAGATGCAGAATATGAAGAATGTAGGATAAAGTAAAAGAGGGATGTGGAGTAGAATATCAGTCACTGTAAGCTTGTAATTCAAGGCTAAGCTGACCAATAAGGAACAATCACAAAGACTCAATAAGTGGAGTGGAGAAGAGAAACCACCTGATGAAGTAGTCAGATTGGTGGGTGTGACCAATCCTGCTAGAAGACACATGCTGCCATAGCCTGTGGATAAAATGCAGGCAAATAAAAAGAGATATAACTTGGTGTTGAAGTCCAGAGCAAAGGCATCTACTTGGGGAGAGCCCCAAAGGTCCCTAAAATTAAGAGGATCTGGGATATATCTGGTTGGGGTAAAAAATACAATCTGCCACCAGACTGAAAGCACCTGGTACATGATATACAATAAAACAAATGTAATATGCTTGAGCCCAGTATATTAGATCAAACATTACAAAACATACATCTCTGTAGCAGGTGCTCTCTTGGTAGTTGATATGTGTCTCACCATTGAAGAACTGTCCAAATTAACCATCACTTGACATTGTCAGGTGAAAAGAAAGAAATGACATCATGCCTGATGTATGGCTAGAAATTTGAGAATACTGATATGCAAAGTGCATTTGTCTGCAGATTAACAGCACAAATCTTCCAGGTGATTGACTCATACCCTTTATCCCCAAGTGGATGCATCTAAGAAAATATATAGATCCAGAGGTGGTGGAGAAAGTAGCCTGCTTTGTCCAACCCATCGATCGATCATGAAGTACCCACTCAAGGAATCTCATATGGGCATGACCAAGAGGGAACATCAACATCAAGGGAGACCACATCCATGAAAGCAACAGAACCTTGCAAACAGTGACTGAGTCAAAAGCATGCAATGAACCAAACATTCCATTAAACATAGTTGTAAAGAAGATATTTGTGTCAAAAAAGAGCAGGTACAAGGAAGGACTTCTCCAATTTGATCAACCAGTCCACCTAACCCACCATATAAAGGGTCTACCCAGTATGATTGGCTGATCACTGTTAATAATGAGCCAGAAGAAGTCATCCATGTAGTAATGAAATCTCAGGCCCAGAGCAAAGACATGATGTGAAAAATTCTGAACTATTCAACAAAACATGCAAGGTGCCAAAGCAAAGCCAAACAAGAGGGCCCAAAATTTTTAAATCACCCCAAGATGAACAAACTGAAGATAAGGATCACAATGAGGTGATATTGGTATACGAGGTAAGTGTTGGAGACATCTATTTTTGTCATTCACAAACCAGAATAAAACACAAATTTCAAGGTGAGAAAATATCCTAAGATGAACTTGAGTAGTGATAAAAAGAGATTAAGGCTAGATGAATTGATTTCCAGTCACTAATACCTAGTTTTCTTGGGGATGACAAAAAGATGGGAATAAAAACTCCTAAAAGAATGAGAAACAGGTTTCATTGTCATTTCCATTTATCTTTGAAAACAATGTTTTCCTCTCTTTTTTTAAATTTTATTAGTACAGCCTTTAGGTCCCCATACTTTTATGACTTCACAGAAGGTGAGCTACCAATGAAACATAGCTTTCAGAATAGCTACAGACTTCATATAAATACCAATGGATAGAGCAGATTATAAACTATTAACTTCAATGAAGCAATGAGAAGTACTTTGTCGTTGCATGGTAAAAAACAAGATTTAACATTCACAGATAAAAACACTGAAATGAAATGGGAAAATTAGATGACTTAAAGTAGAAACAACCAAAAATCTAAAGATATATACATTTTTTGTTCCTAAAACGGTTTGTGCCAAATTATGCTTGTTTGAAAGATACTAAAAATTTAAAGAAAATATATTTTGCCAAAAATAACATTAGCAAAACTACTGTTACCTAATCTGAACTACTTCCATTTTGAAAGCTTAGGTCCTAGATGACTGATAAATTTTTCACACTTTCTGCAGTGGTTTTTAAGATTTGTAACTGGTAAAATAAAACACCCAAATAAATTTGCAAATAAATATTGAAATTGAAAGTGATCAGATATATACAACAGAAAATGTAATTTACATTGTAAAATGAAAAGAATTACATTAAATATTTTTTCCAAAACAGTGTTTCACAAAATAAAAGTGAAAAAAAATATTAAAACAAATTAAATAGCATTAGATCAATCATCCTCAAAACCAAAGATTCATGGTTTTTCATGCTATTTTACAGGATTAATGGTATGAAGGAGATACAAATTTCTGCCAAGTTTTACATCTCCAAGTCAAGTGACTTTTATATGAGGTCATCAAGAATGTGATCTGAAATGGTTCCCAGTTGAGACCATTAATGTTTTGTTTTGAATGCTGCAGTAAAAACTAAAAAATGTTGGAAAACTATGCACTACTGACTTTTCACCTCACTTTGCCTGACAATGTCAATACTCAATATAGGTAGTCAAAATCAATGTTGTACACTGAAGTCCACACTATCCTCTTAGTTGGTTCCCTAAACTAGCATAGTATCTTCATGGGACCATGAAGTATCTACTTTCTATTCTGTGTCATTGTAGTTTCATGAGTGATAAACTGACAGTTACCAACTGGAATTGTGGTATGAATAGAAAGGAAAAGAACCAAGTTAACTCATAATCAAATAACACTGGCACAACAGGTGATACACATAGTTATTATCCATATACTTGGTGAGAAGGCTAATGTGAAGAGGTATGATCACATCAATGGCAAAATTTGCCACAATAACAGTCTATACTAACCCAACTGATGACCTTCTTGAGCAATACTGGTGTCTCCTGTAATTTTTATCTAGCAACTTGTATGTTATTCCTATTATTACAGTTGGGTTGCCAACTGGAATGTTCAGTTTCATTCCACAACCAAGATGGCTGGATTCTATGGGAATCAAAGAGTATGTGCTCATCCAGCAGCAGCAAAACTTGGCTCTCACCTTGCCACTTTCTTGCAGATGGTCTTGAACTACAGTTACCCATAATTTGCCATTGTTTTCACAGGTTAAATAAGTTGCAATACATTTCCTGACAATAACCTCTCTGAGGCTGCTCACTTTCACAGTTTTTTCCCATACCTTGGACAGAGTAATCCCTCAGGGTCAATTCTAAGAAAAATTGAGCAACTAGACAGAAGAGAAAGAACTGTTGTGTTCCTGTTATCGATTTTGTAAGGTTTCTTCTCAATGGCCACCTACATCATTAAAATATACTGAAATGGAATGTGAGAAGTTTTCCTCACCTATTTAAAAAAAGGATTTTTTATGATAAAGATCAAACCATTCTGCCATTAAAGACCTGTTTTTTGCTGCCAGCTGTTTTATAGTTCCATCATAAAAAAGCATTTTCGCATGGTTTGTTGCATATAAAATTCATTCTTAAATCCTAATGATGCAATGCAAAATTTATGATTTTTTTTATTCTTATACTGTAGATAACTAAGCAGCACCATTCAAAAGTAAAACCAATGTTTCACCTCAGCATTTGTTTGCACACATACACATATATTTACAAGAATTTTCTTTACAAACAAATGAACAAATAGCAATTTTCAAATACAAGTATAATTAAATTTTATACTAGCACTCGTCATATTACAAATCATCAACAAACTGAACACTTGGTACACATCAGAAATGTCTTGTACATAATTTTACAACCAGGCTGAACAATCAACCCATCTAGTCAATCCAAGATTTATCACACCTAAAACTACAATGAGACAATTTAATGAGAAAACACTTGATCACATAAAGATACAAAGTAGAGTTTTGATACGAGGGATATTGTGAACTTCCATATCCAATTCTGAATTTATAAATTAGCATTTACATCAAAGTGAGGTCAAACAATTCAAGGTCAAAGATCTGACTGTCATATTTAGCTGGAATACAAAGTGCTTTAAAACTTATGTTTTACTGTAACATTAAAAAATACATTGGTAATTTTATGTCATTGCTTTGTTTCCCTGGGAGTCATTTATGCCAAATATTTAAATACCTCTCACATAAAGACAGTTTGACCTTGAGACACGAAACTTGGCTAAACTTTGTATTTCTATAGCAAACATTACCCTATTGACTAGTATCCACATTTGAAGAGGTCAAGTAGAAACGTTCCAAGAGTGATTGATTTGACATGAACTGATTAACCCAAGTTTTTCTAAGTTTCATGAAATTTAGTTATATATTTCCACTGTTAGAAAACAAACCAAAACCACAGGGTATTAATGAAACCCCTGCCAAAGTTAGAAAAGAGTTATAAAATATAAAATGTAATATTATATAAAGAGCAAAAGAAAATTTAGTTGAAATAACTTGAACTTAAACTACTCACAGTTGGAGCACATCTCCATTGGAAGTGATGTTTCATTTCCCTGTCAAAATAATAAATTACAATGCACATAAACTCCAATTTTAAAATATAAAAACATTGTTTTGGAAATAACTTAGGCACATCACTGCACCTGAGTACTTTATAATATACAGCTTTTCTGGAGTTTAGAAAATGTACAATGAAATTTCTTTACTGCTTGCATTCTTTTTGTCCAAAAATACATCATAAAAGACAATTGAAATTTGTGTTACTAATAAAGCTAAATTACACTGCTTCATTATGAGGTTAAACAACTATTACTTATTTTCTTCAAAGAAATTTTAGTTTCTTTTAGCAGAAACATTGTTAAGAAAAACACGAGAAAAATTTGTAAACATATTAAAAATTACAGTATTATGCTCTTACCTAATTTCTTAATTTATTTGTATAGCAGAAACATGTACGAGTTCCTTGATACTACTACATGCAACTTGAATTATAACAGGCTTAACAGGAAAAAAAAAAAATCACTTCGTACAAAATACAACTTTAAATTAAAATTACCATCCATAAAACATACATTACCAGAG
The DNA here is from genome assembly GCF_004210375.1 of Tachypleus tridentatus. NCBI lineage: Eukaryota > Metazoa > Arthropoda > Merostomata > Xiphosura > Limulidae > Tachypleus > Tachypleus tridentatus. Next base: position 72,271,612 of record NC_134825.1, read on the forward strand.
ATCATATGGAAAGCCCCTAACTACACTAATCTTATCTAGTACTTCCACTTCATACACATTGATGGGTGGTTAAAATGGAAGTTCAATTTTTCCAAACAAATACTTAATACATATACTTCATACATCTCATTAAGACTACTGTAATAACAAAAACAGATGAAAAAATTAAAATAGTTTACACAGTTAAGCAGATGTGTGTTAAATCACTAATCTTACACTTTCATTTCACTTTTAAAAAACCTAATAGTCAGTTGTAAAAGAAACTGTGAAAAATAAAAGAACATAACTGTCTCTCATTACATAATCAAAAACTCTTGAGAAGTGATTATATGTTTATCAATCAACATAATAAAATAAAGTTTCAATATTGCTATAAAACAATAACAATTTGAGATAATAATACAAAAATTACAATATGGTACTAATTTTAGCCTTCTATAAATAGTCTAAATACAGCATTATTTGGGTATATTCAGGCAATTTTTATAAACTTGGCTCTGTGTCCATTTCCACTTCCTGGGGAGTTAAAACCATTTAAAGGTGGTGCCACAAAAATTCTTACAAACTGATACAAATTGGCCACTTTGTATATGCTATTTGAAATAGTCAGCAATGAAGGCTGATTTGTATTATGGGATACTGTACTTGGGCCTTTTGTCTGATTTGAGAGTATGATATTGATAATTCTTTCCTCATCTGGTACAAACATTTTGAAAAGCTTCCTATTTCTAGTCTATCAGCAAATGAAGTCAAAACAGAAATGGAGAGGAATAAATAAGTTGAATAACAAATGTTATAGTCAATAAAAATCTTGATTATTTTTCACATTTGCTTTCTTTTGATTAGTTGTCCATGTCTAACTTGTTCCATTCATAACCTTTCCGGAACCTATTCTATTGTGAATACTTTAAACCTATCTGTTGGACATCTGTGTATCTGAATACCACTACTATAAAAGAATAAGATACACAGGTTGTTACATAACACTTAATATTAACATGAGACTATTCAATAATGGTAACAATAGAAGAAGGAACAGTATTGCTGTAAATAACATTATGTCCTTCAGAAATGTTCTTGCATGACCATTCTTAATTAAAAACTTTAAATGCATCCTTTCTGTTTCAGAAAATCATTAATTCTGATCTTAAAATCTCCAATAATTAATACTTGTGATGGTAACTCATTTCAGAAGTCAACATCAGTGGTCGAAAAAATAAGTCTTAACTGGATCCTAGCTTCTGATCTTCAAATCTTAAGCATATTGCCTATCAGCCTGTTGTCTTCAGGACAGAAAGCAATGAAAGCAGATCTATATCAGTTTCACTCAGATAACCTTCTATGCTATAATATCACCTCTTACCATTCTTTTTTACAAGATACAAAATTTAACTTACGTTAATGCATCCCTGTAAAGTAAATTTTTCCTCAGTCTTAACTTTACCCTCTATATATAGCAACTCTTCCATCCAAGTTATCATCCTAAACTAAATTTAATATAGAATTACCCCCTATATTTTGTTACCACTATCACTACCAGTTGGCTCACAAATTAATGTGCGTGTATATACATACACACACACAAACACATATAGCTCCTCAAATAATGACACAACTACACGAAGCCTTGCAACAAGATCTTTCACTTATAATTATATGCTTGGATTACTTTTATCATACCAAACGCTTGTTATGTGTTAATAATAAAAATTAATATAGTTACAGTATACAACTTAAGAACTTAACTTAAAGCTAATCTCCATTTGTAATTTTATGTACTCCAGTAAATTATTTAATTAATCAAAATAAGAAATGTGTATCATTTATGTTCTTACAAATTATGAATCGTATTTAATTTACAGGACTATGTGTCTATACAATGTGTATAAAACAAGTTTACTGTGAAAACAGCTATGAAAACAAAGGAAACTTAGTTTTCGCTTAGATATATATGAAAAGAAACAAATGAAGCCAAGTAGTAGTTGAGTAACTAATCGTAATATAACCCTTAGTGATAAGTAAGTGATGTAACCTTATACGTGTTAAGGTTATTTTTAAGCTTAGTGTTAGGCTTACCATTTTTTCTAGGTCGTATTTGAGAAACTCTCACGTTTAAGTTCCAAAACTTGACTTAATTATATTGAAACGTATAAACTAAAATAATAGACAATTTTATAGTTCTCGTAAACTAAACTGTTATGAGATTCAGAACAGCCAAATTAGCTGACCCACCAACAAATCATCACAAAACACTTTACACAATAGGTAGCGTTGTAGAAATATTTGTCATTAAAGAATTAGATAAAAATGCAAGCACGGTTGTTTTGTTCTTTGACTAAGTTGATAAATAGATTTTTTCTAAGTTTAATTCGTAAGTTTATTTTACATGTATATAATTCTATAAATGTGTGTGCACTGTAGCTCTTGCTAGCAAAATAACCATACGACTTGCATGTATTCTAGTATTATTTATTATTTACTGTGTGAGCTGAGAGTCCTCAATTTGTTCACACGTACTTATTAATATATAACAGCGGCCAAGAGAAAAATCATTTGTTATACAAACAGTGACTAAAAGAATTGATATCAGAATGCGGAAAAGACAATCAATATTAATAGATAATAGTTTGAAACTATTTCCTTGAAGAAGAAAAAAGTAAACTCTATACTTATTTTATAATTATTGTGTAATGATGTTTGCAATTCTAGTAATGATAGCATAAGTATAAACTACTTGTTATTTCGCTGCTTTTTTAATATCAGTATTAACATTAACATACATGTAATCGTACACCAAAGCAGTCAAGTGATAAGTAACAATATCCTGGGTGGCAACATACCTTTTCTTTGCTCCAGTTACAGTAAGGAAGTATAGTTCACCTGCTACAAAGGCATTATAATAATGACAGAATAGTATTGCTATGTCACTATTGGCAGAATAGATGATACAGAATTGTATCAAAATTATTGGGTTTGGAGTACATACAGTGTAATGCAAGAGGTTATTGTGTTAGATTCCTTGGGGCGGAAAAAATAACAGATTAACGGTTCTTGGTTATGGTAATGAAAATTGTAAGAAGAAAAAAAAATAATCTTAACATAAAAATGACCTTGCACTTAAACATTTGATTCCATGAAATCAATGACAAATCTTCAGTAAAAATAATTATTTAAAAATTTTGATTTTTGTGTAATGTTTACTAAAAGCTTCTCAGTTTGTGAACATACACATAGGGCATTCAGAGTTATGATATACTTAATTCCTGGTTCCATGTTGGTAAAAAATGTCGACTAAAATGACTAGCCCCAGATGCATAGAGTTAAAAAGAGCTATTGTTTTTTGTGATACTTTGATACTTGTTTTGAAAATTAATAGACATTTCTTATGGAAATTACCATAAATGATTAAACAATCAGGTAAGGAGAAAAGTGGAGATCAAAAGTCAGAAACGATTTTCTTTGACAGTTATTATAACCTTCTAAAGGTCACATGAAACCAGTGCCCCCTAAATGCTATCCTAATGTTACCGTTTTATTGAAAATTGATTAAACATTTGATATTTAAGCTTTCAACGTGTAAGTATTTTTTGTTTCATATTGTCTATGGAGAGTAAATACATTTAATGGATACAAAAATGATAAAACCTTCATATGCAAATCCGTACTTTTGATCCCCTCGAAAATCGCTCTGTCAGCATAAAGTGTTTATTGTTACTTATTACATACTATTCGAAAGCGTATCTGTCTAAAATATTTGGATTTTCTCTTTAAACTTTAAAAGCAGACAAAAATTGGTTTTCACTCAAATGAATCCCTGTCTAAAGCTGCCAAAAATTGAGAAAAATCTAGCGAAAAGCAAAATAGTTAAGTAATTCAAGAAGATTAGGGCAAACAGTTTCAGCTGCTGTTTTGTGTAACCAATATGGAGGAGAGTTTATAATACTCACTTTACACAAGGTAGAATTTCATTGTGAGGTACCAAAATAAAGACCGCTAAATATAACATCAAAATGTCTATTGGAGATTCAGAAACGGTAAAATGGGAAATAAGGTAAAATTTCAAATGAGAATTATCAACTGGAAAAACATCCATCAAGAAGACAAAGTGTAGTGGAAACATTTAATGAAACAGTTATGAAGATCTAGCTAACTAATAGTGGATGTAGATTGGTAGAACCTATATGATCAAAGGCAGTTAATCTTGTAAAATCTATAGCTACATTCATTACCTGAAATTCGAAAACATACTGGCAAACCAAACTAATTGTGTTGTTGAAATGTTATATATAATTAAGAATGGAGCGACATTTTCAAATCATGGCTGACCTACTGAAACAAGATAACAACACAGTTACTTTTACAGAGAGAGAAGGGAGGCGAATACGAGAATGCATAACTACATCCTTTATATGTAATCCATTGCATGGCAAGGAGAATGACAGTATGTTCAGCATAAGAAATCTTATTATTATTAGAGCGGTGGCAAGTTTTAAATATATCTTACGATCGTATATAACAGGCGTATGTAGTGTAATCAAAATACGAATTAAATTAATCATCTGTATGTATGGAAAAAGGCATCTGAGAGAGCAGTAGAAATTTGCAAATATCAGGAAAGAAAAAAATCCCTCACACATTACGTCAGTATGAGTTTAATTAAAATACACAATGCTACACAACAAAAGTAAAGGAAAGTAATAAATTATAGAAGGGTATGAATATGTGTGGTATTCTCAGGTTCAACTGATTTCCTCGAACACTTTAAAGTAGGTACACTTTATAATAGATGGATAGGCAAGATAATTGTGAAGTGAGTTTTATTTCAACTAAGATAACTGAGTTTAACCAAAGGAGTAAACAGACTGAGTTTTATATGTTATACAAAATGAAAACAATCCTTATTAATGTCAAAGACACAAAAAAAGGTGTATATGTACTTACGTTACGACACTGGACAGTTGACTCTTACTGAACCTGTGAATTGATTAATTGATGTATTTTCAAGTTTACGGATTACTTTCTGACACTCAACTCACTTGGGATCTCAGGTGGTATTGTTTAAAACCAAAGTTTCTTAGTTAAATTTAAATACAGTGACTAGTGCTACTCAAGGTACTGCTCACCCTCATTCAGCTTTGAGGAGATCATAACCTTTAGATATCATCTGCTCTACTAGTAAAACATAACGCTGTCATCAATATTCTTACGCAACATGTAGCACTGCAGCATCAACCTCTGATTGTTGAGCAGGTATTCTCGATTTTATATCTAGACAGCAATAAAGGAACAGTTGCAATTAGAAAGAAACCAACTTAATTGGTCTCTGGATCGTGTATTATGCGTAAACTGTATAGGTTTATAACAAAAAAAAACATTTTGAAACATCTACATTAAAATGAAAAGGTAGAAATGCATGGCTGACCAACTGAAAGAAAGGAATATCACAGCCTGTATTTTTCCTTTTTCTTCTATTTCAGGCTTGTCCTAAAGATCAAAATAAAGATTAGCTTTAAAACCAATTGTATTTACACTCATAACACGGTCAAGAAATATATTAACTTTCTCTCACCCTCGTAAAAGTTCGGTTGCAAGATGGACGACGCAGCCCTTAAACAAAGAAATAAAACTCACGATTCAAAATCTTTTTTAAAATGATAAAAATGAAATAGTAAGAAATATAAGATTATTTATACACCACATATATATATATATTAAAACAACTTTAGACAATAAGTTCGTTTGTTTATAAATTTCAAGCACAATTACTCAAGGGCTATCTGCGCTAGTCGTCCCTAATTTAGCAGTGTAAGACTAGAGAGAAGGCGGCTAGTCATTACCACCCACCGCCAACTCTTGGGCTACTCTTTTACCAACCAATAGTGGGAATGACCGCACATTATAACGCCCCAATGGCTGAAAGAGCGAGCAGGTTTAGTGGAACAAGGATTCGAACTCGCGAACCTCAGATTACGAGTCGAACGCCTTAACCTACCTGGCCATGCTGGGCAATAGATAATAAAATAATAAATATATAAACTAAAACGCAACATTAAAATATATTGCAAGATAAAAAAAGACATAAAGCACTGTCGGACATTTTCTATATGTTTTGGCAGTGATCTACATCACCATTATTAGAAAAAAGCAAGGCTGTATTTCCATATAAATGGATAATATATTTATAATTCATATTAATCGTAAAGAAACGTGTTTTTCTTTTTTGTGGGTGTATGTGTTTTCATACAACAAAGCCACATCGGGTTATCTGCTGAGTCCACCAAGATGAATCGAACTCCTAATTTTAGCGTTGTAAATCCGTAGACTTACCGCTGTGCTAGTAGGCTTGAGTATAAGTAAAAAAAAAATTAATGGTTCTCAAGACAAAGTAGAATAAGATGATAAATCTTGCATCAATAGGATACCCTATGATTGTGTAGACGTGTAGAACTTTCAAATTTAGAATTAATGAACATAATAATGTTGTACATAAACGTGAAGTTAATGATTCAGCTTGTTGAACATGTAGTGAGCACTACTTATTCTGATAGTTGATATTATCTTCAATGGTTGTCATTGTTTTGGAATTTCGCACAAAGCTACTCGAGGACTATCTATGCTAGTCGTCCCTAATTTAGCAGTGTAAGACTAGAGGGAAGGTAGCTAGTCATCACCACCCACCGCCAACTCTTGGGCTACTCTTTTACCAGCGAATAGTGGGATTGACCGTCACGTTATAGCGCCCTCACGGCTGGGAGGGCGAGCATGTTTGGCGCGACCGGGATGCGAACCCGCGACCCTCAGATTACGAGTCGCACGTCTTAACACGCTTGGCCATGCCGGGCCCATCTTCAATAGACAACATCACGACGATTTTGTTTCTCGTTATACAAAAATGATTTAATATTTGGTACTTAGTTATTAATAGTACGTTCAGTATAAGGTAACGTACATGAACTAGTGTGATCGTGAAAAATTGTGTCAAACTCAATGGTTTCTCTGTTTTAATTTCGCGCAAAGTTATACAAGGGCAGTCCGCGTCCCTAAACTGGCCGTCCCTAATTTAGCAGTGTAAAAGTAGAGGGAAGTCAGCTAGTCGTCACCACCAGCCGCCAATTCTTGGGCTACTCGCTTTATAACGCCCTCACTGCTGAAAGGGCGAGTATGTTTGATGTGATTGGAATTTGAACTCACGACCTACAGATTACGAGTCGAGTGCCCTAACTTCTTGCCATGCCGGGCCCAAAGTTAATGGAATTTGGAGAAAGGACCCCCAGTAGCCTAGAAGTATTCCGGCTTGCAAAGCTAAAAACTGGGATTTGTTTGCCGCAGGAGGTAAAGCACTGAGGTCCTATTGTTGAGATTTGTGCTTAATTACAAAGAAATTCCACTTCAATGAAAACCCTCATTTAATTTTTACGTTTTATAACAAGACAAAATAAAGCAAACATATAGCAAAATAATTTTATTTTCAAAATTTGAAATAAATTATTTTCGATATGTGCAATTAATATATACCATCATGTTGAACTATAAAATTACACATCTACTGCTTTCTACTTTTACATGGAATTTACGTGCATAATAGTAGGGACGCCATTTTTTCTGGTAACATTAAGTTTATAAATATATTTCAGAATTATTTCCAGTATTTCTGTTTACGTACAAAAAATACTGCACTTAAATCATTCAGTAAGTTCCCTGGTGGGTGAAATATAATTTTGTATACTCAAAACGTTTGCATCCGAGGGTCGATTCCCCTCGATGGAGGGAACACGGATAATCAATAATCTGGATTTGCGTCAAAACAAATAAACCTTCAATAAAATGTTTTTCATTAGTTGAATTTCATGTCAAGCTAATCGCGGGACATCTGCGCAAGTCATCCGTATTTTACAAGTAGTAAAATTAAGAGAATGCATTAAGTCAACATCACTCATCACCAACTATTCAGTTTCTCTGGTCGAAAAATCACTTCATAATTCTCCCGCGACTGAAAGGGTAAGTATGTTCTGTGATGAGATCCAAATTTGTGAGCTGCAGGTTGCGAGTGGAGTGCCCAAATCACTAGGTCGTCAACAAAATTTTTAAGATACTCGTTTTTAAACATGGATTAGGCAAAAGTAACAAAAATGTCTTGAAGACAGGCATGGAGAAGCGGGTATATTTACAATAAGAAAAATGTTAAACATTTGAGATTTATAAGTGAAGTTGAAGAATGAAATATGTGTTTTATGTTTCTCATTCTGATTGTTTGTTTTGAATTTCGCGAAAAATTACTCAAGGACTATCTGCGCTAGCCGTCCATAATTTAGCAGTGTAAGAGTAAAGGGAAGGCAGCTAGTCATCACCACTCACCGCTAACTCTTGGGCTACTCTTTTACCAACGAATAGTGAGATTGACCGTCACATTATAACGTCCCCACGGCTGAAAGGGCGAGCTTGTTTAGTGCGACGGGAATTCGAACCCGCGACACTCAGATTACGAACCGAACGCTTTAAACCACCTGGCCATGACAGGCCCAGGCAGTAGCATTGTTTATATTGGGGTAGATCGGAATGTTTCCTTTTATAGCAATATGTATATAATGAGTGAGCTACAAGTTCTGGGAATGTATGTAAATATCATAGCAATGTGTTTGAATTTCTTGTTATTCTATTTTTGTTTCTTTCTAATTACGTAATAACTCAAAAACCAAAACACAATTTCAAACGGAGTATATGCTTTTATAGATATTATTAACAACTCGTAGTAACTAAAACAAGTCATAATTCTTCGATAAACGATGTTATCATTACTCCTGGTCCGGCATGGCGAGGTGGGTTAAGGCGTTCGACTTGTAATCTGAGGGTCACGGGGGTCGAATCCAGGTCGCACCAAACATGCTCGCCCTTTCAGTCGTGGGGGCGTATAATGTGACGGTCAATCCCACTATTCGTTGGTAAAAGAGTAGCCCAAGAGTTGGCGGTGGGTGGTGATGACTAGCTGCCTTCCCTCTAGTCTTACACTGCTAAATTAGGGACGGCTAGCACAGATAGCCCTCGAGTAGCTTTGTGCGAAATTCCAAACAAAGCTTTGCGCGAAATTCAAAAACAAAACAAAAAAACAATCATTACCCCTTGAAGTCAGCTTTCGCACAAACATCTTGTGTTCCTTTAAGAAGCTTAAATCTAGGGTGAAACAGAAAGTACTAGACAATAATAAATAAACAATAATTATTGTAAGAGGAACTTTTAGCCAGTGCTGTAATATAGGGATGGTTCAGTTGTCATATTTACTGTCTTGTTTACATTGTTTTTGAAGGACTGATATTAGTCATCCCTACATTTACTTCCTTTTTAGAAAAGTTTTTTATGATATTTACGTATCCAAACCAAAAGAATGTTTCTGAGAAATAAAAAGGCATTGCAACAGACTTGCATTTTTATTCAAGGGCGAAACATTGAGATTGTAAATTAATTTTATGACATATTTACCGCCAACATCAAATGAAGTATGAACGAAGACACGAGCTTCCATGAATGAAATTCGGCGCATGCGCCTGGCTGACAGGCAACGAAGCATGTTTGCTTGCGATCAAAACATCCTCACACATGCACGCGCAGTAATTGTAAAACAAGATTCGTAGTGTTAACAAGTATACAACTTTAAAGTCGTGCCGTCATTCGACTGAATAAGCTCATGTTAGTATATTGCAGTTCTAGGCCCAAAGTATGCTGCGACAAGTAAGGTTTCAGATACATGATACAAACGTGGCTGATACTAAAGCCATCTACTAAACACAATCTATTGACAGGTTGATATGTTACTTCTGCGAAGGTCGGCGACTGTCTACTGCTACAGTTCAAACTCGCTCTTCATACAAGTGGAAAACTCAACCGAAACGAAGCAGGAAGCTTTTAAGTACAGATCTAATAGCTTGTCAGTGAGTAACGAACAGCGTGGTTCTATATGTTTCCGTATGCCACGATTTAACAGAGTCTTTTCTGACACTATAAGAGACGAAGTGTGATGGGACACTTGGGATTTTGTCACTTACCCTCTCTCTGGCTATTGGCGTGGCTGGCAGTAGCGCCAGGGCATGCATTGAAAGATTTGTGCTATTCTGCAGGTGGACTGGCAGGGATCGTGGCTGCAACTTTATAGCCACAGTTTTATTTTGTTTCCTAGCAGTTGTTGCAGTATGGTATTTCTGGAAACGTAGAGAAGGTAAATTTTGGTTATTTAATATCAATGAAAATATCTTAATTGGTAAAATAATAATATTTTTTAGAAATAAAAATATCGTAGTTGGTAAAACGATAATATTTTATATCAATAACTATATCTTAGTTGGTAGAAATAAAAATTATAACAATAGAAATATGTTAGTTGGTAAAACAATAATAGTTCTTCCCCGCTGATACAGCAATAAGTCTTCGGATTTACAACGCTAAAATCAGGAGTTCAATTGCCCTCGCTGGACACAGTAGATAATCCAATGTGACTTTTTTTATAAGAAAAAACACACAGTAATATTTAATATCAATAAAAATTTATTAGTTGGTAAAATAATAAATTTAAAACGTTTCTGATGACGTTCTGGAGTTTATTTATTTTGTATCGAGATATTAGCTTCCAATATACGTTACAAAATAAAAATAAAAATGCCATAACAGTTCTAGTAATAGGTAAATGGTACCACTGAGTAAAATTCATACCAGTAAATTACTGTGTAATTCAGATTTTGAGATGCATATTTTTAACAAAGTTTTGAGATATTATTAAATTATTAATTGGTTTTAAAATACGTTACTCTTCAGAGACGACCAATAATATGTTTTCTGCATTCGTCGGTTCTGATTCAATGTTCATTTTTTTTTTTTTTGGCAAATTATAACAGCTGAAAATAGTTTTACGACTGCTCACTCAATGAGCAAGACGATTACAGATTCAATGAAACTTTATCACAGTATGATTTTCACTTGTTCATATTCAGTATTAACAACATTTCTTTCACTCTTGATTTCTTTGGATAAAATGAGGTTGAAATCTGAGAGCATTTGGAAAGGTCACAATAAAAAAAAAACACAGAAAAAATCTTTTCGAAATAAATTTAATAAACAATTTAAAAACTAGGTGACAACATTTCGTCTACGAATGTTATATATAGTATCAAATGAATTGTTTGGTTTCGTAATTCAAAGCCCTTTCAGCCGTGGAGGCGTTATAATATGACGGTCAATCCCACTATTCGTTGGTAAAAGAGTAGCCCAAGAGTTGGCGGTGGGTGGTGATTACTAGCTGCCTTCCATCTAGTCTCACACTGCAAAATTAGAGACAACTAGCGCAGATAGCCCTCGTGTAGCTTTGCGCGAAATTCATAAAACAAACAAACTCACATGTTATGCTCAAAATTATGTCATGTTAATTTACAGTAATTCAGAAACTTTCAAGCGTGTCCAGAACGAGCGCAGGAATTTAAAAATGGCTGCTATTTTGGTGAAGCATGTTAAATGTAAACATATTGTATAGACACCGTATTAACACGTATATACACACACACATTACTTACAAGAAATAAAGAGATTTACACTCATTAAAATGACTAAGTCCATATGCGTAACTATTGGCCCGGCATGGCCAAGCGCGTAAGGTGTGCGACTCGTAATCCGAGGGTCGCGAGTTCGCGCCCGCGTCGTGCTAAACATGCTCGCCCTCCCAGCCGTGGGGGTGTATAATGTTACGGTCAATCCCACTATTCGTTGGTAAAGAGTAGCCCAAGAGTTGGCGGTGAGTGGTGATGACTAGTTGCCTTCCCTCTAGTCTTACACTACTAAATTAGGGACGGCTAGCACAGATAGCCCTCGAGTAGCTTTGTGCGAAATTCCAAAAACTAAAAAAACCATACGTAATTATTGGGTGGAGGGGGCCCTGAACCTGCTTCTTCCTCCCAACCCCACCCCGTGTCGCCCTTGAGTTTATTTAACATAAAGGAAATGTAATATCAAGCATGTTATAGAGATCTGTAGACTTCTGTAACAATGCTATTATAGTTACCACGTATACACAGGCTTTGGTGCAAAGTAGTTTGTTGCATCAAACCAGTTTTAAATATGCTGTCCTATTTTAACTTCAACAAATTCTTCAACAAAATCGTAGGATTTATCTATTTTTATTTATTTAAAGCCTTGGAAATGTGATGGTAAAAATTAAAAAATTATTACCATGCCAGTTCAAAATCTTAAAATTATGGAAATTTCATCAATATTTTTTCTCACATTATCTGCTTTAAATCTTAATGTTCTGTAATTTCATGTTCGATCCCAGTAGTTATAAGTCCATCTTGTTTGTAACGTGGATGATTTCATTTAACTTTCTTTTTAATTTGTGTCAAGAAAAACTCATTTCTTCACAAGTAATGGCGATAGACAAACTAAGTAGAATTCTAAAAATGACAAATATGTCAGGAAAGAACAATATTGATCTATTCTTTAATACCTTTTCCGATACACATTTCGGATTTTGGAATACTTTTATTCCCTCATTGTGATTGAATTTGGTTTGGTTTCAGTTTTGCAAAAGCTAAACGAGGACTATCTGCGCTAGCCGTCCCTAATTCAGAAGTGATAGACTAGAAAGATAACAGCTAGTTTACACCACCCACCGCCAACCCTTGAGTTACTGTTCTACAAACGAATAGTGGGAATAACTATCATTATAGTGCCCTCAAGGCTGAAAGGGCAAGAATGTTCAGTAACAGGATTTCGAATCTGTGATCGGAAGATCTCGAGTCGGATGCCTTGACCACCACGCATTGTGATAGAACCTGAAATTAACCACACAGATCTTTTGCAGGTTATTTTATTATCTTATAAGCTTATTCGAAGATTTGCACATTGTTACAGCAAGTCTATGGGGCTCATTTTCAACTTATCGTTGGCAATACAATACAAGAAACTGAAGAATGTGCCTTGTTCCTGTAGTTACTGGAATCTCTTTTCGGTGGATTCATTAACCATGTCAACATTTTTAGTAAAAAACTTACTTTGAAGTTTCGCGATGGACCTAGAATATAGGTTCGTTGCAACTTTTAAAGGAAAATTTTCTCTTTTTTTTTCGTGGTTTACAACAGCAATAGCAGTTGTAGCATTACTTCTCAACGATAAGTGGAAGCAATTATTGATTGTTTATTTGGAATTAAGCACGAAGGTGCACAAAAGGTTATTTGCGCTCTGCCCACCTCGAGTATCGAAACCCAGTTTCTAACGGTGTGAATTCAACACTGCTATGCTACTTGGGGAGTAAGTTAAAGCAGATAAGTACAAGTAAATGGTTTGACACAAGTCTAAGGAAGTCGTTGCCTTTATGCAACTTTTGAATGCATCTTTCAATGAAAGAATTGCAAAAATATTGCATTTATGGTAAAACAAATTTTGAACTTAACTCTAAATCCGTTTCTAAGGCCAATACTCTTGCCATTTATGTCGGTTTTATTCTCGTACCCGTAATATTCTAAGACAAGCGCAGTTTCCTCATGTTTTTGGTCAATATTGCTTGTAACCTTCAGCGAAATAAATCCACGAGAATTCTCATTGATATTGATCTCACCAACGTCAATTGTGGATGTTTCAATATCACTGAGAAACATGATCTATTCTGTGTAGCTTGTATCTGGACACAGTAGAGGAAAAATCGAGCTGTACTTGGAATTTTTAGCAGCAACTAACATGTTGGTCTGGATATTGTTGGACAGCAATTAAATCTGTATATTCTGTATGTTATTTTCAAGATAGTGTTATGGATCTATTGCAAAGCAGTTCTACTAATATGGTTTTTCAGGACAGGGTCAAACATGATTAGATATTTAGCCAACACCATCAGACTTTCAAGTTTGGGTGTGAAGATATTCTCATGACTTATACGAATATCTATTTTGTGTTCCATAAGATCCTTCTCGAGTTTTCCGAGTACGAATTATGTACTTCTTTAATTAGACAAACATTTTCCTCGTCGATTATTTGGTTTATTTTCAGTCGAGATTATTATTATTTTTACTGTTGCAACATTTTCAGATGACCTGCTGACTTTTTGATTTAAGACTGACCAAAACCTTAGAATCCTGGTTCCATTTTACGACAATGAAAAGTTAGTTTTGCCGGAAATTTTTTAGCAAAAACTTAACACTAAATTCTGTGTTGATCTTATTGTGTTGATACATCTTTCTTCATTGATAATAACACTTCAACAATTTCACTTTTTTGGTGGGGCAAGTCAAATGTTTGTAGCAAATACACTTCAATTAACAACTGTTGCACCTTTGAATTAAGTTTTTGAGAATTTAACTGGATCATCCAAATCAACTGCACAAGCATTATCACCTTCTGTTTACTTTTACACTTTAGTATTATCTTTCTTTTTGAAAGTTGAGATCTCTCCAATTTCTGATAAGGCGTAACCAGCAAATTATAATATACTGGTCACTAATTTCTTGACCTTTTCTAACTACCATATTTACACTTTTTTTTATGGTTTTCTTTGCAAAAACAAAAAACAAAACGAAAAACTTAGGAATGAAGTCATTTTGGTTTTCCAAATCTGCTTTCCTATTGCGATCTACATAATTAGAAAGACGTACTTTTTGTAAGCTATGTTTTTCATATGTCGAACGAACGTTTAATATTTTGGGTTATCCTTATTTTACTTGTCATATATTTTATATACTTTCACTATA